>NC_050443.1:78513545-78636045 GCF_903995425.1 Onychomys torridus
GCCATGTCAGGACCACTGACTCACTCATGGCCCTCAGCAAAGCCTGAGGACATTACCACAACATCAGACAGCAGCAGACTACGTATGTCCACATGGATCTCAGGTTTCATTGGGGTCTGGGGCAGCAGCATGGGCCACTCACACTAACATGGCCTCCTGTGGTGTCAGAGACCATGGTGGTCCTTTAAGGAGGTCCAATCCAGAGAGTGAGATTCTCTTCAACTTGGACCTCTGTCGATGCCCAGAGCCAGGGGGATCCTGTGGCGTGAAGTAGGTTGGCGCCTGAGTCTGTGTCTCTGTAAGTGCTGTCATCCTCCCCCGAAGCCTACTGGGCACTAACAGAATGACCTCAGCCCTCTTTCTCACCTGTCACAGCCCACAAGTCTCCAGTCCTGCCTCTCTCCCTAGGGCACACACACTCTGTTCTATCTTTCCCACCTCCCCATCATACATTTGTGTTGTGGTGATACATAGAGTACCATAATTAACTTGCCTGAGGATCAGAGGACAGAGCCAGCCACTAGCTCAGACACACAGCCAGGCGGTGGTGGCATATACCTTTAATCCCAGCACTTGAGATCTCATGCCTTTGCTTGGGAAGCACACAGGCCTTTAATCCCAGGAAGTATTATGGCAGGGCAGAGAAAGGTATATAAGGCGTGAGGAAACAGGGACTCACTCTCTTTAGGCTGAGGATTTCGTAGAGGTAAGAACTAGTGGCTGGCTGTTCCGCTTCTCTGATCTCTCAGCTCTCACCCTCATATCTGGCTCTGGGTTTTCTATTAAAAGACCATCTATATTCGAACAACATCGTGTAGTGACATCCACCTGTCCTGGGCCTTGGGCCTGGGCTTACTTTGGAAACTCCTCCTCCTCCTTCTTCCTCTTCTTCTTTTTGGTTTTTCAAGATAAAGTTTCTCTGTGTAACACTCCTGGCTGTCCTGGAACTCATTTCGTAGATAGGCTGGCCTCAAACTCACAGGGCCTGCCTCTGCCTCCCGAGTGCTGGGATTAAAGATGTGTGCCACCACCGCCCAGAAGCCATTATTCTTATCTCAGTGAAGCCAACCCCAGGCAGCTCTTGTTGGGAGAAGCCAAAAATCCTCTGAAGGGAGGTGCAAGCGCAGAGGAGGCAAGGCCAGAGCAACTGAGGAATGATCTAGGGGGTGACAAGAAGGTTAGCTTTCTAGAGATTAAAGCTCTAGTCAGCTTTATCTTATCAGTCCATTCGTGAGGCTGATCATACCCTGCACACAATCACGCTGTGCTCCAGGACCCCAGAGCCTCAGGTCACTGAGGAGATTCGGAGTTATCTCAACCCTCTTTGCTCCTGGCTGTCACACTAATGTGGAGTGTGGAGCTTAGAGGAAGAGCCCTGGATACTTGAAGGAGTCTGTCAGTGGGCACTCCTCTGCCCAGACTGACGGATAAGGAGCATGCACAGCCACTGGTACCTGGGTATAATCTTGGTATGTCTTCCTCAGTGAAGGCCAGATTGTGTGGCTGAGGGAGGTTGGGCCAAGAAAGCTGGTCTGGAGCAGTGGTAGGAACCTTCAATAGCTGTATTGTTGGCTCTGGGCTGTGGCAGCAGAGGCTCCAGGGTCTGCTGAATGAGTCATCTGTGCTGTTGAGTTGGAATGCCCAGGTCAGGCACTCTCTTGGGAAGGTGACTTCCCAACCTACCCCCAACTCAACCCAGGCCCTGCCGTTTGGCTTGCTGTCAGGGGCCGTGGCTGTAACAAGTCAGCTCTCTGTGCTACTGGCTATTAAACTGTGGTCCTCCTTGTTGGAGGGTAAGCTCTGTAGATAGGCCAGGAACTGCCTGCCTTCATCAGCGCCGGCCGGCACCACCAGGCACTAATCCAGAGCTGGCTCAGAGGTGTTCCGTGTATGTCTGTGATGGATCATGCACGTGGGGACACATAAACACAGGGATGGATACATGGATGCAGAGCTTGCTGGTACCGTCATGCTCGCTTCTCCTGGTCATCTCATTCTTGACCTTTGTCCCTAATACTTCCTTACCAACTTCCAGCCTCCTCCACACTGTTGCCAGGGGATCATTCCAACACACCACCTAGTGAGATGCTTTCCGGGATTCCGGGCAACTCTCAAGAGGTAGCCACTCCCTGTCCGGCACCAAAGCTTCCTCTACCCCTGCCAGCTTCAGCAGCCCCCTCCCAGGTTCTCTCCTCCACTTCAAGCACTCTGGTATTCCCAGAACACCCTTCGTCCTTGCTCCTCTCATGGATGGCTGCTCTGTCCAAGGGCTCTGGTGCAGACCCTTCCCTGAGCTTCTCATACCTCAACACCAGCTGTAATCCCCCGTTAGCATACCTGCCTTCCTCTCCGTAACCTGAGACCCAAGTGGCAGGAACTGAGTCTAATCCATGCCTTTGGCATCCCCAGGACACAGCAAAATGCTAAGCGGTTGTGTAAGACCTGCCCGAAGACACTGGGTGGGAAGAGACCTGACCCATGGACACTTCTGCCCTCTGGTGTCCATTTTGAGCTACTGCAATTTCCTGCAGCTTTCAGGACCAGTAACATGGTTTAAGATCAAATCTGTTAGAAAGTATTTTTACTGGATCCCATCTTAGACCTATAAACCAGAAAATTTAGGAGGTGTGGCCTACTAATCTCTCTGTGTTAACGAACCCTCCAGGTGGTGTGGACACAAGGTTGCAAACTGTTCTTCCGGCATCTTGGGTAAGAACCTCTCCTGAGAGGCTGAGGGAATGGAGGAGACAGGAGGTGCCTGGGAGCAAGGTTGGAGAAATACAGGATGCTTAATTAAGGCTAAATTTCAAATAGAAAATGCAACATTTGGTTGCAAATGTTGCTTTAGACACCCAAACATTAAAAAGAATCCATTGTTTCTCTGAAATTCTTATTTAGCTAGGTGTGTTTTCTTTCTGAAGCCTTATGTAGAATACAGCATAATTCTATGCTGTCACCACCTTGAATCCTTTCTATTTAAAAAATTTATTATTTAGTCAGGTGGTGCTGGTACATGTCTTTAATCCCAGCATTCAGGAGGCAGAGGAAGGTGGATT
This sequence comes from Onychomys torridus, assembly GCF_903995425.1. Classification (NCBI taxonomy): domain Eukaryota; kingdom Metazoa; phylum Chordata; class Mammalia; order Rodentia; family Cricetidae; genus Onychomys; species Onychomys torridus. The sequence goes on from NC_050443.1 coordinate 78,516,602, forward strand.
TCCGTGAGTTCCAGGCCAGTTTGGTCTACAAAGCTAGTTCCAGGAAAGCAAGGGCTACACACACACACACACACACACACACACATACACACACACACACACACACACACACACACAGAGAGAGAGAGAGAGAGAGAGAGAGAGAGAGAAACCTTGTCTCAAAAAACCAAGTATATATCTTTTTAAATTTTGTGTGTGTGTATGTGTTTGTGTTTGTGTGTGTGTGTGTGTGTGTGTGTGTGTGTGTGTGTGTGTGTGTGTACAGGTCAGAGGACAGCTTCCAGGAGCTTATTCCCCCTCCCATCATGGATTCTGAGCCAGGAATCCAGGGAATCACGCTCACACAGCAAGCATTTTTGACAGCTAAGCCATCTCACCAGCTGCCATTTTGAATCTTAATAGTTCTAATTTGTGGGGTTTGTTGGTCTTACTTTTGTTGTTTTAGACAGATTCTCACTGTGTAGCCCTGGTTGTCCTGGAACCGGCTATGTAAACCAGGCTATGTAAACCAGGCTGGCTACAGGCTGGCCTTAAACTCACAGAGATCTCTCTGCCTTTGCCTCCTAAGTGCTGGGATTAAAGGCATGCACCCCCACACCTGACCTTAATATTTTTAAGCCAAGTATGGCAGCACACTCGTATAATCTCAGCATTTGGGGTTTGAGCAGGGGTGTGGGCAGCATCTGTCAGTGACTGGAGGGAGGCTGAGTGTGGGCTCCAGTTAATGCCCAACTGGGCAAGAGCCACTGTCCAGGCAGACAACCCAGGAAGATGGCAGCACAGCTGCAGATTGGCTTATTGAGCACCTACTGTGTGCCCGGCATGGTCCTAGAGACTGGGAACTCAAAGCTGAAAGAAGCAAGTATCGGCCCCGGCTTCCATGGAATGGCTCTTCCATTCTGCCAGCCTCTGTCTCAGGTGTGTGCCTGGACCCTAGTGCCCTAGTCTAACAGAGGGCACAGACTTGGTCATTTCTCAGAGGTCAGCAGAGGTCGCTGCACCCTTTGGACTAAGGAGACAGCTGAGTCGGCAAAACGTCTCATGAAGAAACCACTGGTCTTCCCTCCACCCCCCACCCCCGCCCCGCCATCTTTGCTGCTCCTTGCGGCCTGGGATAGGTGAGGTAAAGAGGGCAGAAAACATGCTACTTGTGTGACACAGTGGAGACCTGGCCTGGGGTGGCTCTCTGGGACATGGTGGATGTTCGAAGTTGACTGACAGCTTCCCCTTCTGGGGACCATGTCACCTGTCAGCTCGTGACATCTCCTCTAATGGTGAAATTATTTTTAGGCCACTCCATGTAGTTAAAAGGGAGGTTTATTTTGTGGGGTAACTTACAAATGAAGGGGTAGGTTGCAGGGTCTGGGAAAGGTATAGTGCAGTCCGGCGGTGTTCTCTGGAGAACTCTGCTCGGTCTACCTCCAGCGTCCAGGGTCCCCGGAACCAAGCTTGCTACCTCCTCTCAATCCTCCGATCCTCCATCTCCCGTTTCCTTCTCCGCCCTGCCTTGTGGGCGTGACCATTACCGAAGCCTCAATGGGGGTTGGAACTTCCAGGCCAATGCTGGGATGGCTACCCACTACACTCCTCCTAGATTTGATTGAGTCTGAGCAGTTTCCTCTCTCCTTGTGTCCCCCAGCTCCCAGCCACAGGCTCTCTCCAGGTGCACTGATGAGCAGGCCCCCTCTGTCTACACCTTTTGATATGTGCTCACTCTCCCCAGGATACCCCAACTTAGTCATCATCCTGAGCATGTGCGGGGACCAGCCTGGTCCTGTGCAGCCCCTCAGTGGGGAACACAGAGCAGGCCCTCTGATAGCTCTCTTGACCTTCCTCATTTGGCACAGAGTAGAAAAATGATTTTTCTCTCAAAAAAATCTTTTTAAGCAGGGTAGGTAATAGGCAGGGGCTGGTGGGCCAGGTCTGGGGGTACGCTGTGGTCCTCAGCAGAGGGTGTGGATGCTCTGGTTTCCAGCTTCTAGAGCCTTCGCTGAGTCCCCCAGACAGTCACTGCTGGTAGAGAACAGAATCCTGGGCTTGGAGAAGCTGCGAGAACAGTCCCCATGTCCCTGGCCCTCCTGGCTGCATTCTAGTCCACGGGTCCACCCACTTCTGCTTCCTTGGGATTGACCCCTGCAAGCAGAGGCAGTCTCCTCCCCACCCCTCCCCACACTCTCCACACACACACACCCTCCCAGCAACTGATGTGTTTTGCAAATTGTCTTTGTGTCCCAACTCTGTCGGGTTGCGCTTTCCTTGAAGTGGCCTGGGTGGGTTCTGGCTCACGGTTGGTTCTGGTGTCCGTTGGCTGCCTGGTGGGAGGTGTGATGGTACCAACAAGACAGGAGCACCTGTACCGAGCCCTGGCTGTGTACCAGGCTCCTGCCATGCGGTCCCCGCCCTTGTTACAGCCACCCGAGCAGGGACAGTCAGCCCTGTGCAGCCAGAAAACAAGCTCAACGTCAAACACCTCTGGCCAGGGCCTCCCTGGGAAGGAAGACTGGAGAGGCCAGCCTTGATGGGAGTCTGTCTCCCACAGAAGTCCTCGTCTTGCGTCGAGGAGGTGGCACCACTGTGTGGCTGGAACCTGGATGGAGGTCTGCTCACTTCTGACCCCACCAGATGAGGGCGCTGTGCGGTGACTCAGAAGATAGGAAAGGTTAAGATGGGGGGACTGACTTCCAAGGTAGTGCAGGGAAAATCCAGTGTCATTTGGCCTAGGGCTTCTCGCTGGCAGCGACAAGCTTCATCTTCCTGAGGACTCAAGCCCACCCAGAGTCCAGAGGCTCCCAGCAGCGCCAGGAAGCAAAGGTGTAGGAACCATCACGAAGCGGCAGTCTGTGGGAACTGTGGCAGATCTCCGCTGGGCCTCAGCTCAGATCCCACAGAACTGATTTGCCCAGGGACGAGGGATATGGGACTTTTAAGGCTGAAATGGGGACAGTCTTGGGGAAACTAGAGCAGTGGGTTGTCTTATAATAGCTGTAACAACATCCCTCCTGCCCACCAGAGGCGTCTGGCCATGGGTAAAGGACACCTGGGGAAAGCAGGTGACGTCATGGTCCAGACCCACAGGTACACCCAGCTTGAGAGTGGTGTCCTCAGGCTTCACAGAAACAGCAGGGCCCAGTAATGAGAGTGTCCAGGACTTAATCCCGCTTCAGCCTCACAGTGGCTAAGCAGTCTTGGATCACTTGCTTAACATCTCTGAGCCTCCTAGTCTGGTTCCTAAGATGAAGTCACATCCACTGGGCAGAGATGCTGTCAGGATGAGATAACTCAGGGAAAGTAAAGTGGATTCTGTTTCAACAGAACCACAGAATAACAGTGACTCAAATAAGTGTTTCTCACATGGATAAAGTCTGGAATTAGGAGCTGGAGAGACGGCTCAGCAGTTAAGAACACTGACTGCTCTTCTAGAGGACCTGGGATCAACTCCCAGTACCCACATGGCATCTCACAACTGTCTGTAACTCCAGTTCCAGGGAACCACAAACCCATGGCAAAACACTAATGCACATAAAAAAAAAAAAACCAAACAAACAAAAAATCAACCAAACAAAAGTCTGGAAATAGATGGTCCAGGGGTGATGGGGAGGTTTTGTTTCATCCATCACTTATGTCAAAGGGTGTGGCACTTGTCTCCAAAACCCTAGATAGCAGCCAGAGCCCAAGTCATCATATCCACTCTCTGGCCTATAGATAGAAAAAAGATGGAATGACAGCATGCTAGCCTCTCTAAGGGCACTTGTCAGAAGTCATACACAGTAATTCTATCCATTTTCCATTTGTTATGACTTTAGTCCTGCGAACATAGCTGCAAGAGAGTCTGTGGAAGGCACTCTTTGTGTTGAAGGGCCATAAGCCCAGGAAAAAAAATCAGGAGTGTTGTCACTGTGGTAGAAGCAAGGCATGGGTATTACAAATTCCTAGTATGGAACCTGACCACACCAGAAGCATGCAGAAAATGCATGCTCCTTTTCCCTTTAACATTTGCTGACCTTTCCCCAACCTAAAAAGACAGTGGCTGTGTGCCTGAGGCTAGCACATCCCATCCTGAGTGCTCTGGAAGGAATGTGGGGACAAGAGAACAGAACTAGAATTGGAAATAAGAGGCAGGGACATTCCTGGATGAGTCTGGCTGCTCAATACCTGAAGGGCCATTCTGGTTCTCCAGTGAGCATTCAGCTGCGGGGTTCCAGATGTAAAGTGTCCTCAGGAGCTGGCCAGGGCTTGAGAGGAGGTTCTGGTTAGGAGACGAGGATGGTGCCCATCAGGTGTCCAGCTACACCAGCAGGCTGCAAAGTGGATAGGCAGTGGGTCCCCTGGACAGAGCCCCACTTTCCTGGAGGGCAACCTTAAAGAGGAAAAAGAAGAGGCAGAGCCATGATGTTAGATGTCTGAGGCACAGGAACAGGGAGGGCCAGCTTTGCCTAAGTATGCAAATCCAGGCCTGTACCCTCTAATCATCCAGCCTCTTACCATACACCTGCCTGTGTCCTAGCCTGGGTGGAAATGCCTGGCACTCTGCTGAAGCCTTTGTGGCTCCGTCACATCTGGCGGCCACTCCTAGGGACCTGCACCCTTAGCTCTAACTCCCAAGACGTCTGCTCTCTCTCCCTCCAGGGCGACCTTCTCCTGTCTCCTCCTCTCCTTCATGTCTCTGCCAACCCTCGAACAGCTGGGAGTCTCAGACTCCGAGAAACCTGAGGCTACCAGGAAGGAACTCCCAGGGGCCCCAGCGCCCCTGGCCTGTCCCCAGTGGATAGACAGGTGACCTTCTCTCGCTCTCAGGGAGGAACATGTGCCCCTCTGCCCGAGTGCCAGCCCCAGCCTTCCACCTCCTCCAGGCCATTGCTGCCCCTCTCCTCTCACCCCTCCCATCAACAGACACAGCTTAGGAAAGTCTTTTCCTCCGTCCTCTAGACCAGTGGTTCTCTGCCTTCCTAAGCTGCGACCCTTTTATATAGTTCCTCATGCTGTGGAGAGCCCCCAACCCCAAAATCATTTCCATTGCCACTTCATCACTGTGACTTTGCTACTGTTATGAATGGCAATGTAAACATTTTTGGAGACAGAAGTTTGCCAAAGGGGTCATGACCCACAGGTTGAGAACCACTGCTCTGTATCAAATCCTCCCTGAAGAGAGGCTTATCTCCCTGTTTCTAAGTCTCTCCTCCTCCCCTACCCCTGTGGCAGCCAGGGTTCACCTCTGTCTTTCCGCTGAACTCTCATTCCTAGGTTCAAGAAGTAGCCGAGGCTCCAGGTCCAGGGGTGGGGGCGGGGGGATCCTCCTTGCTTGCCCTGTGCTCCTGGCCACCCCTCTCGGCCCCTTTCTCTGGCCTTTCCTTTCAGGCTACCCTTCTTGTCATTCCCGGGTTCCTCTTCACTTGATTTTCAACCTCCTCGAGGCTCCTGGACCCCTGCTGCCTGCCCTGCTCTGTCCTGACCCTGGCTGGGCTCCAGAGTCTCCAGCTTGCTCCCCGGCTCTTCTCTGGCAGCCAATATTGCCTTTCCAGCCCCATCTGATCACATTTCTCTACGCCTGGAACAACCAGGTTTCAAGAACTCTCCCTGACCCTGGACTTGTTCGTCTAACAAACAAGTGGGCCCAACCTTTTTTTTTTTTTTAACTGAGCTGTCTAAATGTCATCTGGAAATGAACCCAAATGTGAATTCTGATGGATTTCCTCATCTTCCTCTTATATCAGTTAATTGTGGTCCTCTTGACCCTCCTTTTTCTTACAGCCTACCGAAGGATATATATATATATATATATATATATATATATATATATATATATATATATAATTTATGAGAAAATCCTGGGACTGAGGAGACAGCTCAGTCAATAAAATGTTTGCCTTGCAAGCATGCAGACCTCAGTTCAATTCCAGGATTCTTCACTCTACAGTCACAGAGCCAGGGAGGTGGAGACAGGTAGATCCCTGGGTCTCATTGGCCAGTCTTGGCTCCTAGCCTATTTGGTGAACTCAGGCCCGAGAGAGACCCTGTCTGAAAAGACATGATGGATGGTTTCTGAGGAGCAACTCCTGAGGTTCCCCTCTGCCCTCCACACGCACAATGACCCCCTTAATCCTACAGCTCTGCTTCTGAAAGACATCCAAAAATCTGGCGCCCATCCCTGCTCTCACCATATCTGCCCCCACACTGTCCCTCCTGTGTGGTTAACGCACCTCACCCCCTCCCTCAGTCAAATATGTCTAGTATCTTCTCATAGTAAATTGAGAAAGGCAGGCTCCTACCATGGCCTGCATGGCCTGGTGTCCTTTATCTCTTCAGTTCTCAGGAGTCACCCTGTCCTCCAGCCACGTGGACACCAGACACCCCCACCATAGGCCTTCGCTCCTGTCTTTGCTTCAGTGTTTACTTGAACGTCAGCTCCTCCCTCCTGAGTGCCAGGTGCTCATCATCTGCCTTCCTCTACCACAAAGTGCCTTTAGTGAAAGTGCCTTTAGTACCCACAGTGCCAGCATGGCAGTAACACTGGGCACCAAGGAATCACTCGGGATACACTCACAAGACTGAAGAAAGGAAGGAAGCAATGACCAGATGAACCAGTATCTCTCTGCCTTGTTGTGGGCTGTCCAGAAAGCGCAGTAGGGAAGGAGAACCTGGGGTCTGCAAAAGCAGCAAGTGCTTCTAATCCCCAAGCTGTTTCTACAGGCTCCGAATGTGTCTTTCATCCAAGTAGGGTATTATCACATCAAGTATTGCTCCAAAGTTTGAAGAAGACACTGTCTTTAAAAACTACCATGGCTGGAGAGATGGCTCAGTGGTTGAGAGCATTGGCTGCTCTTCTAGAGGTCCTGGGTTCAATTCCCAGCACCCACATGGCAGCTCACAACTGTCTGTAACTCCAGTTCCAAGGGATCTGGCATACACAGATATACGTGCAGACAAACACCAATTAACATAAAAATGAGTAAATCTTTTAAAAAATTACCTTCACTATATATCACCATCATCAGAGGCTGTCCGGCTCACAGCAGTGACACAGTTTCTCTAAATCCTGATTTTTTTTTTTCTACTTGAAAGTTTGAATTTTGTCATTAGCAATAAGTGCTATCAATTTGCCTGGAGACATGCCAGATGCACTTTACTCATTTTTGAGTAAATGTCTACCAGACACCCAAGTCTTCATATGTGTAATTCAGCTGTCAGGATCTCTTTTAAGCGGCAATGATGCTCTGTGAAAAGGTGACCAGCTCAGCTCGCACTTTGAACAATTGCATAGACACAGCTGTCATAGCATATCCTCTGTGGCAAAAGTGCTTTGTGACACTTCTCATGCTGTCACACAGAATATGCAAACGATCCCTGGGGTGCTGGGTAACTCAGTGGTAGAGCAAGGGTTTGGTGTGTGCAAGGCTCCAGGTTCCTTTGTGGCAACAGACAGGGATGGGTGTGTGTGTGTGTGTGTGTGTGTGTGTGTGTGTGTGTGTGTGTACATCCATATATATGTAGATAGATGGATGGATGGATGGATGGATGGATGGATGGATGGATGGATGGATAGATAGACAGACAGACAGACAGATAGATAGGTAATAGATAAGATATGTATTAAGGGCAGGCATTGAAGGACAATGAAACAGAAAGAAAAAGCAAGGGACTGCATATCACTTGGTGACTTCTTGCAGTCAGAGACGACCCAGGGCAGAGTAACATAGGCAAATGATATTTTCTTTTCTTGGTTTTTGTTTTGATGTTTTTCAAGACAAAATTTCTCTGTGTAGCCCTGGCTGACATGGAACTTACTCTGTAGAGCAGGCTGGTCTCTAACTCAGGGATCTGCCTGCCTCTGTCTCCTGAGTGCTGGATTAAAGGTGTGCGTCACCACTACCTGGCTGTTAGTTTGTTTTTGCCAATTGTTTCACTATGTAGCCAAAGCTAGCTTGAAACCTACAATTCCCCTGTTTCAGCTTTTCTCCTGAATGTGGGGATTACAGGCCAGCACTTCTCTCTCTCTCTCTCTCTCTCTCTCTCTCTCTCTCTCTCTCTCTCGTGTGTTTTGAGACACCATCTCTCTCTTTAAATGATGCTTTCATGTTATTATGAGAAGAATCCAAGGCTGGCTCTATGGCTCAGCAGGTAAAGGTGCCTGGCACCAAGACTTGAGTGTGGTCCCTGGAACCCACATGGTGGAGGGAGAGAACTGATTCCTCTGACCTCTACAGGAGTGCCATGCATGGAAATGCTTGGGCACAAATACAGAAATGAGAGAAGAACATTTTTCTAGTAATTATTTTGAGAAGAACATTTTTTAAAAGAGCCTGAGCCTTGCAGATGCCCCTGCACTGTCTGGAGTATGTGTTGTGTACTAGGCATGGTTTATACACTTTGCAAGGCCAAGTACTCTCACACAAAGTAGACACATATGGTGCGACTGGGTCATCATTCACTTCTGGAATGTTTCCATCTTGCCAAACTGAAGCTCTGTGCCCTTTGGGCAGTGAGCTTCCACTCTGCTCCCCGAGCCCTTGGGAATGATTGCTCTTCTTACCTGCGTTTCTGCACTCTGGGTGCCTCATGCAGGAAGAATCATCTGTCCTTCTGTGTCTGGCTCATTTCACTCAGCCTCTTATCCTCAAGGTTCATCCCCGTTGTATGTTATGGCAGAATACCTTCTCTTTCAAGGCTGAAGAATGTCAAATTGTGGGTGCTCCCCTTTTCCTTACCTCTTCATCCGGCTTGCTCTCCCACCCTTTGCCCAAGGTAAACAGCACTATGAACATGTGTTAAAGGCTTTGCTTCCTGTGTGTGTGTGTGTGTGTGTGTGTGTGTGTGTGTGTGTGTGTGTGTGTGTGTGTGTGTGTGGTTGTGTGTGTGTTTGCACTCACAGTGGGTTGCTGGATTTTGGGGGCATTGATTATTTTGTGCATGTCTGTGGGCACATATGTGCTATTGCGTGCATGTGGAGGTCAGAGGAGGTCAGAGGACAACTCGCTGTACCCAATTCTCTCCTTCCACCATGTTGGTCCTGAGAATTGAACTCAGGCTGGCAAGTTTGGTGGCAAGCACCTTTATTCACTGAGCCATCTCATTAACCTCACAATCTTTTTTATTTGGGAGAATATAGTTATCTTTCCTAAATATGTTGTTATACTGACAACTATGCTTGATCTGAAATTACAGAAAATTAAAACTTGTGCATTTTAATTTATAGCAATATACGTTATAGTATATATAAATCCTTCAATCATGGTTCATTGGGGTTCTTCAAAGTTTTAGGTGTGAAAGAAGTCCTGAAGCCAAAATTTGAGAACTCGCCCCAGCCTTAGCTTATTTTATTGCAGTAACCAGTATCAGGCAGCAGGGGGCGGCATAGGCAGCCAAAGGCAGGCACTTGCTTTCTGCAGAAAATGTATACACACCTGCTGAGTGTGACCTATGCCCTACGCTAAAGACACTGAAGTAAATCTGGCAAGGAGTCCATAGTCCAGAGGTTAGCAGCCCTGTGGTCAAGAGTGATGGGGACAAAGTAACACTGCTTCTGAGCAGCCAAGGGTGTTAGTCAGGCAGTATGGAGTCAGGATCCCCAGGCTTGAGGGACAGCAAGACCGCAGTCAGAGAGGAACTGAAGGTCTTTAATCTTTCCAGGTAGTAGGTTCAGGAATCCAGGAGAAGAGAGAGCTGGGTCACCCTTCATTAACCTGACCCAGATTTACCAAAGCCACCCAACCCTGTCCATGTCACAAGGGGCCACACATTCCTTCTTCACGGGTTCTTATGCCCTCTGTGGTCCTCCATTCTATCTCCTCCCCAGCCCCAAGGCTTTCTCTTCCCAGAGCCAGATTAGCCTCCTGTTCCTGTCCTCGGTTGTACCATCTGCCTTTCAGTCCTCCTCTGGCACCCCCCCCACACACACACACACGTGCTCCTTTGTCGGCTGCCCTAGAAAGGGCTGACCTGTCGCCAAGGATGCTCCTCCATCTTTACCCACATCCTGCTCTCCCATCGTCCATGGCCCCAGATGTCTGCAGAACATTTCATTCCTGGACCTTCCTGTCTTACTTTCCTTTTGCTGTGAAGAGACACCGTGACCAAGGGAACTTATAAAAGAAAGCTTACTTTAATTGGAAGTTTTCTTACAGTTTCAGAGGGTAAGTCCATGGTATCAGGTGGGAAGCATGATGGCAGGCAGGCATGGGGCTGGAGCAGCAGCTGAGAGCTCACATCTGATCTGCAAGTTGCAGGCAGGGAGTGTGCTAGATGGGCCCTGTGTGGGACCCATTCACGTTCAGACCCTCACACTGACCTTTCAGCAGGTCATTTTGTTTACTTCCACTTTGGCCTCAGGAAGTTGAGGCTGAGAAGAGGGTTCAGATGCTTACAATGTACTGGTGTCCTGGACCCTCCACAGCACCCCCCTCCCCATCTTCAATAAATGGGGCCATACCGTTTTCTTGGTGTACGGCCCCAGCTTCTACAGTTCTAGTTTATACTGAGGGGACTTAGAAGGCTGGAGAGGTGAAGGGCCAGCAGCCTGGAGCCCTCAGAGGCCCCATGCTGTGTGAAAGTGAAGAAAAAGGGACTATCCAAGTGAAGCTTCCTCAGGATGAAGCCCACACCAAAGCCCATCCGGCCCTCCATCTTCATTTTACCTATCAGGCACCGATGTGGGGCTCACCACACATCAACATAACCCAAATGTATAAGAAAAACTAACTCCTTGCCGGGCGGTGGTGGCCCACGCCTTTAATCCCAGCACTTGGGATTAAAGCACATGAATTATGAACCAAAGGAGAGGCAGAGGCAGGTGGATCTCTTTGAGTTCGAGGCCAGCCTGAACTACCAAGTAAATTCCAGGAAAGGCGCAAAGCTACACAGAGAAACCCTGTCTTGAAAAACCAAAAAAGCAAAAACAAAAAAAACAAAAACAAAAACAAAAAAACAAACAAACAAAAACTAACTCCTTGGTCTCTTGAAATATCCTATGATATTTACAGACCTTACAGACGAGGAAACTAAGATATAGAGAGATCGCAGAGCTAACACAGGCAGGGTCAGGGGGCCAGACGGACCACATGGGCCCGGAGTCTGTGCTCTAACTGCTCCACTCTGCAGCCTCAGTTTCTCCATCTTTCCTATTCTACAGATGGATGGACTTTCTCACCCGTCACTCGACAGTTCTCGAGTTCACGTCTCTGACCAGTGTCCCCTGATTCCCTGGAGTAACCCGCATAGCCTTGGGTACCGTGTGTTCCCTGCTTTAGTTGCTGTGGCAGACACCTTCCTAAAGCAATGTAAGGAAGAAAGCGTCTATTTTGGCTCTTCCTATGAGGGCTCAGTCCATCACTGCAGGGAAGTCATGGAAGCCAGGTCACGGGAACAGCTGGTCACATTGCAGTGACAGTCAGGATGAAGAGCGGTGAGGACAGTCCTTCTCCCGCTTCCTTCTCTTTATTGGGTGACCCTGCCCACCTTCAGGGTGGGGCCTCTCACTTCCATTAATCCAATGGAGAAATCCCTCACAGACATGCCCAGGGGCTTGTCTCCCAGGTCGCTGTAGATCTCATCAGGTTGACAAGCAATATTAACCATTACAGGTACCCAGCGCTCTCTCATGCTCTCCCCCATGGCGATGCTGTGGCCGCAGCCAGCTAAGTGGGCAGTCCTTGTGTTCAGGGAGAACTTGACATGCAGGTCCATGCAGATAGTCTTGGGCCAAGGGCCCATCCTAGAGGGTGTCACTGTCCCAGAATGAGTGTCCAATATGTGGCATATGACTTGGTCTAGTTCAGGAAACACTGGGGGTAGAGAGTGAGAGAATGAAACACACTATCTCCGGGCAGGGGGGCAATCATGCTCCATCCCTTGTCCTTAGAAGCTCAGAATCGGGTGGAGAAACTGAGTCACCGCCAGCTCTGCTCCATGGGCGTACATTACAAGAGAGGGGTGGGAGCCGTCACAGAGACAGGCTCCAGAGTGAGACATGGTGCTGTCCACTGAAAGAAGTGGGGAGGCTGCTTGGAGAAGCCAGCCTGTATACTAAGTTTTACAGGATGGGACAGTCAGCCCCTGGTGGAAAGTGACGCATGCAGGGACTATGGGCTGGTGGAGCCAGAGACCTAGGTGGGAAAACATCAAGAATCTGCATGTGCGGTGAGCTCCGCTGAGCCCACTAACCCCACTAAACAGCGAGCAGCATGAGGGTAAGGCCACCGCTGCCTGCCGAGTCTCAGTGGCTCCTGCCACTGCGGAGCACTGTGCCCACTCATCACGCACAGAGGTTATCTAGCGGAGAAGCTTTATCCAACAAGGTGGCCTATTTAGAAAAAGAATGCCAAGTGACTGCTAGCTGTCAGCCTGCAAGCGAGTGTCCATCTGGGGTGAGAACACAGAGTGCCCGGTGCACATCCACTGCAGAACCTCTGCGAATCTCTCTGGTTAGATGCAAGAGGTTCTCAGGAGCAGCGGGGCACACAGAAGGCTACTGTTTCCCGTCAGCCTCCGGGCATGGGTTCCAAGCCAGTCCATGCATTGACATCCTCCCAAACAAGCCCCTACCGATCATAACACTGTCACACTGTGGCCTCCCTAGTCACAAAAGGCCAAATTGCCCCAGATCAGAAGACTTCTTCTCCTCCAGAGGGGCAGGCAGGGGGCAAACGTGGGCGTTTGAGACCTGAGTGCTGGTCACCGCTTGGTGACCTTGAGAGGGTCTTAGGAGTCACCCGATGAGGCTGTGCTCTGAAAAGCTTTTTTCTTTTAGACATTCTGTTCCTCTGACCCCCTCCCCCCCAGGAGGCTGTCCCAACAGGGGCAGCCAGACCATTCTTTATGCTGAGGTCTCTCAAGGGCCACCAGGCATCAGCGGCGCCACGGTGGGCGGGAACATACATCCACTGACTGAGTAGCTCCCAGCCATAAGAGGTGGGGATATGAAGCATGGATATGCCTAAAGAATCTACCTTCAGTCCTCTAGGGAAGCAGGAATAAACTTAGGGTGAGGTGCATGGCAGCCCAAAAGGACCTTAGGAGCAGCCACTTGGAGGAACTGTGTGGAGACAATGTGCCTCACTTGCTCTTCAGTCTGAGAGAGGTGTGATGTAGAGGCAGAGAGAAGAGGTGGAAAGACAGGCAGCTGGCACGGGTCAAAACAGAAGGGCTACAGTAGCGGGCTAGGAGCTCAGGGCTTGGTGGTGCTGCCAACTCAAAGCTGAAGAAGGTTCCTGGCAAAAGGGGAATGTGTAAGGGATCTTCGCACAATCATCAAGTTGAATACAGGCATTTTCAGCCTCCAAGCAAGCCTGGTGCCACTCATCTCTTGGGCTATGTTTTAAAGACACTTGTTTTCCTACAGACCTCCATCATGTCAACAGTGGGTTCAAAATGGCTCCCCTCCCCCCAGCATCATCTGGCTGGGCTCTGGACTCAGGAGGAGCCAAAGAAATATTTGGTCCTTTGTATAAGTCTGAACTCCCCTCTACCTGCCTCTTGGGAGTCTCCACATTGACTCTTCCTCAGAGCACAGCTCTCTCCTGCAGCCAGGATCTCCCCAGGAGCACAGTCCAGTCCTGCTAACTCGCTAATTCATTTTGACCTCGGCAAGCCTGTCACCTGCTCTGGGAAGCCAACCAACACAAGGTACAGATCCAGAAAGGTGTCCCTTCTGCCAGGGACACCATCCCTTCCATCTTCTAAGTCCATTGCCCATCTGCTTCCTCGCTCATTTCCCTGCCAAGCCTCAGCATCTTGAGTTTATTTATCATTGTTATTATTATGTTTTGTGAGACAGGGTCCCCTGCAGCCCACACTGGTTTTGAATGCACTATGTAGTTGAGGATGACCTTGAACTCATTGAGCGTCACCACAGGAGGCTAAAGCCTTTCCAAAGCAAGTCTAGCCCAGGAATGCCACAGAGATGGTAGACTCCTAGACCAGCAACGGGGGGATCTGGGGTACATCAGGTGGCTTCTTCAGTCTTGGTTCTCAGCAGCGACATGGGGGTCCATGCATAAGATTGGCGTGAGGTTTACAGATGAAGCTGTGCTTCTGCTGCTTCATCCTAGGGCTCCTCAGGCCAGCGACATATGCCCCGCCCGCGCGCACTCGCAATGTTCATTCATATATCTCAAACCCCTTCACGCCTGCTCAGTACCCGGCACAGGACGCTGGGGCCTCTAAGACAGGGCTGAGGCGGGGAAGCCGGTGCGCAGCCGACAGACGTCACGATTCGAGGTGATTTGTCCTCATACACCTCCGCTCTTATTTTTGAAACTAATAACGACGCTCCTCCCCAAGCCGCCGAACGCTGAGAAAGGGGAAGTATGGGAAACAGATCTGTTCTTTATTTTTAAAAACTTCTTTTGCACCGCTTCCTAAAATCTGAACCTTTCACTGTTCTCAAATGCAGCTCCGTGCAAGGAGCCCTAGCAGCTAGGAGGAGCCAAAGGCCAGCAGCGCCACGCCACGCCCCGGGTTCCACTACCCAGGGACATCTCAGCCCCAACCTCGCTTCATACGTGCCTCGCTCTTGCGGGTCGCGGTCAACACAGGACCCCTGCGCTTCTCCTTCCATCCTGGTCCCCAGGAGGCCCGCTCCCCGGCTGCCCACCGCATTCATTGTCCTCCTCCTGCCCCACCAGTCCACGCGATCACCAGAGTTCCGCCCTCTTTCCACTCTCCCATTGGCTCCCGCTGCCCAACCGCGAGGGGACCCGCCTAGCAGAGTCCTGCACGCCCGGTCTTTGGCCGCGGACCGGCTAGGGGCGGGCACTCTGGCGGCCCCACCCTTTGGGGCGGGGCCAGGCTCGCTGGCGCTCGGGCGATGTCTCGGCGGGGCTCGGCTCGGCTCGGCTCGGTCTGCAGCTCGGGTGGGGGTGGGCGGCTAGGGTGACAGCCGCGGTGGCAGAGGCTGCGGCGCCGGGCTTGAGCAAGCGACGAGCGCGGAGCGGGTAAGAGGAGGAAGTGGAGCGTCGGCGAGGAGCTCCAGAGTCCGCCGCCGGGCTAGGTCCGCCCAGATTTGCAGAGCGAGCCGTGTCGGGACCTGGGCAGACTTTGCCGTGCTCCGGCCGCTGGCGCCCAGCCTGTCCTGCCCTGCCCTGCTGGTCCGAGCTCGGTGTTCCGCGCCTGGACTTTCCCAGCCCGGTGGTCCGCAGCTGCTTGACCCGGAGCTCCGAGACGGGACGCGCCCAGCCCCATCGTACCGACCCATCTCCGCCCGTGTGCCCTCCGCCCCCGGGTCGGCGCAAGGTGGCCCCAGCTCCTGGACCTGAAGTGTAGAGGAGCCGGGACTCCCACCGGCCTCCGGCTCCTGGAGAACCAAACCTTCAGCTGCCTTGGACCCGACTGTTCCGGACTTGAAACTGTACTGGCGCCGCCCAAGTCCAGCGCACCGTGAGGGGTCCCAAGCAAGCAGGACAGTCAGACTGACCCCCTGGGCTGGTGCTACGAGCCGAAGCTTCCACCTTCCTCCGCCCTAGGCTAAGGACTTGGGGGTGCTTGCACCAAAGAGAACACAGGGGCTTCTTCTGCCCCAGTCTCCAGCGAGCCGAGATTGCAGGTGAGAGCCCCGGATGCGCGGCGGGAGCGGTCCCGGGCGCCTGGAGACCGGGCCCGGGTCAGTGGAGGGCGTGGAGGGGACACCCGCAGAGAGTCAACTGTTTAGGAGAGGGCGCGCAAAAGATAGTAGAGAGAAACAGGCACTTATTGAGTGCCCATTGTGTGCAGGTCCGAGCCCCGCCCTTGCACAAATTGTTCCTTATCCAAAGCTCCACGCTACCCCTCCCTGAGATAAAAGCTGTTGTGATTGTTATGGGCTCGGACCGATGGGGAAACTGAGGCATGACAGGACTGAGGAGCTCTGCTCTCCGTGCGGAGGATTTGACGGGGAGAAGGGAAAAGATAGAGAGAGAGCAAAGAGGGGCGGGGGAGAAGAAAGGAAACAGACAGACTGCAAACAAGAGGTTGGCAAGGTGGGGGTCACGGGGGCATCCAAAATCCAAGCACTGATCTTGGAGCTGCAGAGGTACTTCTCCTTACCAGCGACTCTTGGATTATGGACCTGTCATCTCCCAGGAAAAGTGACCCTGCGTTGAGGGCAGAGGTGGGAAGCTTCCCAGTTCCAAAAGATCTCTTCCCGGGGTCCAGGTAGGAGGAACAACCTGCCTCCCAGAGTAGGGGTCCCCCAAGTTACTGAAGTATTCTTTATCTGTTAGGGGCTCACCATGTTGGTCCCCAAGCCACAGCCATATGGAAGCTGGAGTTGTTATCCTTCAGAATTCACCCACCTTCT
Organism: Onychomys torridus; assembly: GCF_903995425.1. Lineage (NCBI taxonomy): Eukaryota > Metazoa > Chordata > Mammalia > Rodentia > Cricetidae > Onychomys > Onychomys torridus. The sequence continues at coordinate 78,532,866 of NC_050443.1, forward strand.
CTTCTTGACGTTATTAATGGGGACACTGAAGACTGGCGGGGAGCACAGTTGGCCCAGGCCCTAAAGCCAGTGAGTGGTTGAGCCAGAAGCAGACCTGAAAAAGATTTCCAAACATCCATCAAGGGTCCTCTCCCCTTCCCAGATCATACTTTTTTGGGTTTGTGACTGGGGTTTCCCCACCCCCAGTATGAGGTTGGGGTGACCATGTATGAGGCTGCAGTGAGCATGTGTGGTTGGCGCTGGGGCTCAGATCAAGGACTGACCTCAGTTTCTGTTACTGCAGAGGAACCTGCAAGACCCTCTGGCCCAGGAGAGAACTTCTCCAGGTCGTAAGGTTATGGCTGCCCGGTCTGGGGACAGAGTCCAGCTGTGTTGCTTCCCAGGCAGAGGGTCCTCTCACCTGCCTCTCCATCTGTGTAGGACAGAGCGTTTGGCACCCACCCTGTGGGGCTCTTGTTCTGGGTGGGGAGGGGGAGGCATATGGCCTTGGTCTGGGCACTGTGGCCTTGGCTGGGACTACTTAACCTTTGCTGTGCTGGACTCCTTGGCGTCTGGGGAAACCACCTTGGAAAGCACCTGGGAGATGGAGCAGGGTCTTAAAGACTAGAAGCCTGTTCCTGGGGTTGGAGGGGTTCAGGGAGCCTACAAGTTGACTAAGGGGCTTGGGATTCCCCCTCCCCCACCTCTGCCTGGGGATTCAGATCCTCATAATAATCCTTGCATCTAAACAGAACCCTCCTTTGATGAACTAATTTCACACTTGTGATCTCATTTCACCGGTGCTGGAAAGAGCTGGGAACCTCAGGTGAGGCAGAGCAGGAGCTTGTGGGGGATGCCTCCTTCTGATGTTGTACGGGTGAAGCCGGGTCAAAACACTGTTGCCAGTTCAGATCATGAGAAGATCCCATAAACAAGCTGTTGAGCGCTAAGCAGTTCGTGCCCAGTATGGGCTTGTTATCTGGGGCGACCCTGTGTGGGAAATTGAGGCTCAGAAAGGTGAACTCTTTGCCTGCTGAGTTTGCTTCAGGAACTATTTGATCGTCCACTCTCTGCCGAGTGGTGTGGGAATTACTCAGATGAGCTAAGTGGCAGACTGGGGCTAAGTGACCAGTGGTCAGTACTGTGGTGATGAACCTACCCTGCCTCCTGACCATGGGGCAGTCATGTCATCCTCTGAGCCCTCTGCTTTTCTGTGAGGGTGGGATGCCTCTTCTACCAAGATTAACTGAGCTGCAGATACACACAGCGCCTGGCCACCATCCATTTCCTTCCCTGTGGAGAAAGGAAACTGGAGTTTTGACCAGGAAGTCTGGAAAATCCTCAAACTTGCCTGACGTTAGAACACAGGTGCCTGTTGCAGGCTGAGAGACTTCGACGTGCTTAGCTGGGCCCTGGGCAGGCCGTGCTCCCTGGGCAGCCTTTCCTCCTTACAAAGCCTCCTAGAATCTGTTTGGGGAACGCTGGTAAGGGGCTCTGGATTCTAACCGTCCTCACACCCACTGTGGCTTCCTGTGGGGCAGGAGCTGGTGTCCATTCCCTTTGGCCCATTGTCTGGCCTCTCTAAGCACAGGGTGCAGTGAATAATTTATCATTCCCCTCGCTGGGAGGCAGGCTAGGGAAATAGCTGCACTCTGCTGTGCTTCCGTCCCCCCAGAGGAGGCCAGTGGCTCCTGATTGTGTCTCAGTCCGGGTTATGCTGAGTGTGCGTGTGTGTGTGTGTGTGTGTGTGTGTGTGTGTGTGTGTGTGTAGGAGGGTTGTGGAGCAGGACAAGGAGAGAAGGACCTACCATCCTCCCCAGCTCTCAACCCTTGGGGGCGGAGCAGATACCTATAGGCAACAGCGGGAACCAAGGTAGCTGAACCAGGATCAAGCTTCAGGCCACAGATGCTAGAGATGTGGAGGAAGGGGAGGGGAGAGTGGCCAGGGAGGTCCTCAGGGATCCTGCTTGTGCTTTCTGCTCAGAGGCTGGAGGCCAAGTCACCTGACCATACATGACCACTATTTCTCCCCTCTGTAAAATTAGCACAGTGAGGCTAACTTCTCAAGTTCATTATGGGTGACCTTAGGGTCACATAAGTAAAACACTAGGCAGCAATGGCAGTCAGGCAAGGAGTGCTTCATTGTGAACACACAGGGGAGTGAGTTGGTGTGTGTCGGGGAATGAAATGGCATGGTAGGTGGAAGGGTGAGGAGAATTCTGGAACAGTAATACTGGGGTAGTGATTCAGAACCAGAAGGCTGAGCAATCGGGTGGGAGGGGAGTGGAGGCCGTTTAGAACCCCTCTGTGAAGTGGGGACCAGGCCTTGGGTACAGCCTTTGCCAGCCATAGCCACTAATGAGACCTCAGGTTCCCTGCTCGTCACTGTTTAACATACCACATGTGACCACCGAGCTACCCTTTTGCTTGTGGGATAGTCTGGACCACATCCCTGCCCCTTCTCTGCTTACTTCTCTATCTGCTTCGGCCCAATTTGGGTCACAAATCCTGCCCCCAAATGTTCCTGGGTTGTCCAACCCTCTGGGGTGCCAACTGTAAAAGTTTAACACTTCATGATAAACACAATGATAAAAGTAATACTGTTCTACAGTTTAGGAAATGCAGGCACAATCAGTTCTACTGTGGTGATGTTGGTGACAGCCAATACCCTTCAGTACTTAGGATGGGCTGCACACTGTGCTGAGCACTTTAGACACTATCCATCATGGTAACTCTGCAAAGCAGCTGTTTTTGCCGAGAGGCTGGAGCTCGGAGAGGTGCTCTGTCTTGCCCAAATTCTTACAGCTAAACATCAAGGGACTGGGAGCCAGACCTGCATCTATTTCAACTGGAAATCTTTGTTCCTCTCTGTCACTGAATGGACACGTAGCCAGCTTTTAGGAGATGTTCTATGGCCTCACTGCACCCAGTACTCGAAAGCATTCTTTGTATGTGATGAGCCTAGACTCAAGCCTTCTTACCTAAGCCAACATATGGCCGTGCTGGACTGAGGATAGTCCCCAGGAAGAAACCCGGGTCCCGGGCTCTGTGCTGGCTGGCAGTGCCTGCAGTGAGTCAGCCCCTCTGTGTCATTTAGTGTCCCAGAACCCATTGTCCCCAGCCTTCTGCAGTGTCCTTCATGACCCTGGCAGGAGGAAGAGGTCACTGTACAGGGCCAAAGGATGTGGTGGGACAGGCAGCTGTGATTTTGGCCTCGCTGATATGTGGGCCAGGAGCACTGTGGTCACTTGAAGGAGGGTGATGGCCTGGGCTGCAGGCAGCAAGCTCATTAGCTATGATTGAGAGCTGGCGGGGCTAGGCCAGGTTGGCAGGACTAGAGGCCAGCTGGCCCGGCCACTGTGGGGTCATTGGCAGGGCAGCTGGCTTCTCCTTGCTGCGCTGCCTGTAGGGTGTCAGGGTTTTGTGAGCCATGGCTTGCCTGCTGCTCTGTTATGGTTAGAGGAGGATTATAGAGTCCTTTCAGGCCTGGAGATCCCTCCACCCAGAAGCCCTTGGGACTCCTTTCAAGCAGGTAGAGCTCAACCTTCCTCTGTTGTTGGCCCAAGGCCCCTGTTTACCTGGCTAACCCGGGGAGGGGATGGATCTGTCTGCTAGCTAGCCTGCGGAACCCCTCCCCTGAATGCCCAGCAGTGTGTTTGGTACAAGGTAGCTGTCCTAGGACAGAGGAAGCAAGTGGCCTCTGGCCCAAGTCTTTCAACTCTGGAGTCTGTTTTCTTACCTCTAAGATGAGCTGATTGATAATAGCAATGTGTGAGGTTTAGTGAGATGTAGGCAGAGGACCTGCCGAGGTCTAGCTCACAGGCAGGTACATGGTCAGTGAATCCCCTTGCCTTTCCCTCTTTGGCCTCATGAACTAATGCCTCTGTAAGAAGCTAACTGAAGAGCCCAGCGACTGGATCCCGGGCATGGCAGGGAGGACTTCCCTGGGGGAGGAGGCTTTCGGGTGGATTTAGACGGGAGATGCTGCTTCCCATCTTCATGTGTGAGTGTGAGCAGACAGTTGTCGGCCTGGAAGGGACCTTGAGCTGGGACTGGGGCAGGGAGTAGGACCTAGATGTCTGGGGGCCTGGGTATCTCTTCTCAAACCCTGTGTGGCCGTAATGATCAACTGAGACAAGCCTTTGGGATCCAGCCAATAGATGCATCACCCCACCGTCCATCCACTGACAGGTGACACCACTGGAGACTGTGGGCCCTGGGGGAAACATACTGACCACAGGTAAACACGTGGGGGCCAAAATTCCAGGCTAAGAAGTGATTTCCTGAGGCTGGGCTGGTCCCACTCACAAGGCTGGGGCAAGCTGCATCTGTAAAATGGGGCTCTTACATCACCTCCATCCCAGGGCTAGTGTGAGGGTGACATAGCTCCGACACGTAAGATGCTCGAAAGGCCCAGCATGGCCTGGGGTTTGGCTCAAAGGTGGAGCACTTCCTGAATATGCACAAGGTCCTGGGTCCCATCCCTGGCACCATGCATGCAGGCACACAGCCCTGGCACGTGATAAGCACTCAGGGGATGGCAAACCGTTGTTATCTGTGTCGTCAGGACCAAGCAGGTTGCTGAGAGGGAACAGGTGCTCAAGGAGAGCGTTGGAATGGATCCCAGGCAAAGGGCAGTTGCTCCGCAGTGTGAATGAACAGCCTGGTGGGGAGAGGAGGGTACAGAAACCATGACGGTGCAGAATGGGCCTAGGTAGGTCAGGGCTGGGATGCCCAGGGAAGGATCAGGGAAGGCTTCCTGGAGGCAGCGCTTCTGAGCTGGGCTTGTGTCTTCCTTCCTAAGTGTAGCCAGAACCTCTAGCCTCTGCTGTCCTTCCTCAACCCCTTGCCACCTCTCCATCCACAACAGGAGGGCCAAAAGGCAGTTGGGGAAGAAGTAGAGGCAGCTTGCCCCAGAGGCCGAACCTTTCCTAGGCTGGGGGCCAAATTCATAGGCCTGCTTGGAGCCCTTTTGTCTTCTGGCTCACAAAGTAGGCAGTCGTAGTGGGGGTCCTCAGCTTTCCCTGTCCAGCTTGTGAATGAGTGGACTCTGAGGAAAAGGGTCCTGATGGCCCAGAACTCTAATCCCTAGGAAGGCAGAGGTAGGCAGATCCCTGTGAATCAAGGCCAATCTGGTCTACAGAATGAGTTCCAGGACAGCTGGGGCTCTGGAGAGAGACCCTGTCTCAAGAAAGCAGAACAAAACATCAACAACAAAAGAAGAAAAAAAAGAAAAAGTGCCCCCCAAAACCATCTCACCCCTCTCCCCCAGCCAAGAGGCTCAAAGAGAAAGTTCTTTCCTATATAAAGGGAGTCAGGACACCCCACCCCAAGAATCCCAAAGAGCACCTTTGTACTTGCCTTCGTTAGGACTGGCTGTGAAGGTTGAGGACACTCTGCCCTCTGGAACATGGGATTAGAGTATTAAATCCCTTTGTTCCCTAAAGAGGTTTCTGAAGTAGGTGTGGCTGCAGCAGTAGTTCCTGGCCTTTTGAGAATGTCTGCAGCTCTGGAAAAGCCAGGGCTATTCCTGAGGCAAGGGTTGGGCTCAGTTATCAGAGTTTCAGGACATTTCAGTAAGGACATCTGAGACCTGCCTGTGGGCTCCACAGGCCTGAAGCATCCCACAAGGCTGCCCGCTTGAGGAGCAGCTCCTGGCCACACTGCTGACCTGGGACTTCTCTGAGCCTCAGTCTAGCAGACTTTGCTCCCCTGGTGTCTTTTTCCAGCCTTGGTTTCCTCATCTGAAGAATGGGGGTAGAAATAATCTTTGTCTGACATGAGACCACGCATGGAATGTGCATGCCTGACACATCATGTCACCAGCATGCAGTGAAAGGTCGCAGAAACAGCAGCAGAGCCTGGTGGGACTCAATGTCTGGATTCTCTGTTCCAGCCACCTGCTTGTACCAGATTTCTGGGGTCAGGGCTGGGTGGGGAAGGATGAGTCCATAGACTTGGGGTTCTTGTCTGATTCTTCTTCTTCTTTTAAAGATTGTATTTATTTATCTTGTGTGCATGGGTGTTTCGTCTGTTTGTATGTCTGTGCATCACGTGCATACCTGACCCCCTCAGAGGCCAGAAGAGAGTATCAGATCCCCTCTGGAACTGGAGTTACAGACAGTTGTGAGCTGCCATGTGGATGCTGGTCCTCTGGAGGAGCAGCCAGTGCTCTTAACCACTGAGGACCCTCGGAAGCCGCCCATTGTCCTTCTTCTCCATAAGTGATAGCCAGCACTCCGTTTGCTTGGTTTTGTCTTAGTGGTCAAAGTGTCAGGCTCCCTGTAACAATGGAGCCTGGTCTGAGTTTGCTTGTTTTCCAACCCGGACACTCGACTGCTCCACCCACCAGGCTCTGGTCCCACCTGGGAGAACTGGAGAATGTCGGTGGGGGGGGGGGTTGTTTTCCAGTGAGGGGAGGGTGTCTGGGGGACATTAGAGGCCTCTGTGCAAGTCCTCACCGGCAGTTGACCCCCCTGAAATCAAACCCCGGTATTGCTAGCCAGATCAACCCAATGACTGTTGCAGGGTGAGGCCAGTGGGTTTAGAGACACAAAAACTTGCACTTTCAGTCCTGACTTTGTCTCTTGTTACAAGGTGACAATGGACAAGTCACTTTGTCCTTGAGCAGAGTTTTTCTATGTGAATGAGACCGTGGGGGGTCACGCTCAGCCCGCTAGTGTAGTAAGCTGGGGGCCCCCATGCTAAAGCCCGTTGGCTGCCACAGTCCTCTCAGAGACGGGGTTCTGGGCTACTTCTCTCCATCTCCGTCCTCGCCAGCAAGTCAGGATGAATGTGGCCTCCAGAGAGGCCTTGCCTTATCTCCCAGTGGGTCAAGTTCATGAAGACACTAGTGGTAGTGCATAAGGCCCTCTGCATGCCAGCTCAAAGCCAGCCCTGTGGTGGCCATGTTCCCTGGAGATGTCAGCTGCCACCACCGGTCCCTGACGATTATTCGGGCCTTGCTACCCTGAGCTCAGGAGCCCCCCAGTCTCCTGAAGGCCAGTAAGGGAATATGGAACCTACAGAGTATGATAGAAAGTCATCATTGGTAGGGGGGATGTGGGGAGCATGTGGGGCTACTTCTAAGCAGGGAACAGGTGACATGGTGTAAAGGACAGACTCTAAACTTGGGAGGAAGCCTGGCTAAGAGACGGTACAGGAGATGTGGCTGGGCACTTGGCATGGAAATGCTAGGAGGCCCCACAGGATGCTGATGGTGTCTGCCGAGCGTAGGCGGACAGGCCTAGAACACAGAGCCCTTGCAGCTAGCCCCCAAGGGGCATCTGCCCCTGCCTCACTCACAGGCATCAGTGACAGGGTTGGTGTCTCAGTGCTCAGAAGAGGTCCCTGTGGAGGGAGGATGTGGGCCTCAGAGTCTGTCCTCACTTTCAGTCCCACCCCTGCACCTTTGAGTAGAACTGAAAGACGCCGAGCTAGCCACTAAGCCTGGCTGAGCCTTAGCTGCATGCCCAGGAGCCCGGCAACACTTACTGTCCACGCTGTTGGAAGGTAAAATGACGTAATGGATAAGGCCAGCATCTTACATCTCACAGGAAGTTCTACAGCCACCCTCACCCATCTCTCCTTCTCTGTCATCCCTAACGCCTCTCCAGGAAGTTCTTTCTTGCATCTAACTGAAGTCCATTGTTCTGTAGCTGGAATCCCTTTCATCTTGTCTGGGGCTTGTGCAGAGGCTGACTGAGCCCATCCTCCATCCTCAGGCGCCCAACAGTAGCTGCAGTGAGGCCGGAAAGGAGCAACAGGAACTGTCAGTTTGCATCCTGGAGCGTGGGGTCCCAGCAGTTGATAGCAGAGCCTTCTGCCCAGGGTAGAGGGTATGTGTGTGACTTGTCCTAATTACTCACACTCCAAATGGTGTGGTTCTAGGGCAGAGGAGAGAGCCCTGGCCCAAGCCAGAAGCCTGCATGCTGGTGGCCGCCTGTCCTGCTGCGGGGCTTACATCCATAGTGTCCTAGAGGATATCTGCATTCTGGGGCCCAGGTCTCCGTAGTGAAGATGTGCAATTTAGCTTCATGGCCTCTTTCTTATTCTTGGGCCCCAGACAACCTGTGTGTAGAGTAGGCAAGGGCTCTATTGGTTGTGGTAGGATCTGACTAATTCATTATTCAGGCTGAGGCTCCCAGGGGTGGCCCTGAGTTGAAGGTCGGTTGGCCATTCCTCATGGGTGGAGTGATGGCTCCTTCCTCAGACCAGACATGGACATCATGGTTCTCTTGGGCCTGCCTACTCAGCTAACTGCACAGCGGCTCTGGCTTGCTTGTACACTTTCTCTTCGGTAGAAGCACCTTATCCGCTGTCTCTTCAATCCTTGCAAGTGGGAAACCAGAGGGAGGCTCAGCAAAGCTGGTACAAGGACTGACTAGAAATCCCACAACCCATCTGGGGGGCTGGGGAGAGACCCTGGAGAGTCTCCCCTGACACCCAGACCAAGCAGGACCCTCTAGGTAATTGACAGGGGTGGAACACAGGATAGGCAGGTGATTGTAGGCCAAGCCGGCCGCATCTGGGCGAGCTGGGCATCCGGCTGCTCTGTGGGCAATGGGGGTGGCGGGAGAGTAAGCCTCAGCAGTACGGCTTACTCTTCCTGGGTGTTCTGGACCCCGCCAGTTCTTCAAGCTTTGGGAACTTAAGCATTTTGGTATCACAGGGGACTCAAGATTCCTTCTTGTTGCCTTGGACACACACCAGTGTAGCCTTGCAAAGCATTACTATCAAATGTCTCTGAATTCCCCACAGTCTGTGTGGAACATTTGTTAGGGAGAAAGCGAGGGTAGGTTCTAGAAGCAGGCCTGCCCAGGACTGCATTGTGACTCCCACCTCCGCACGGATCTCAGGTCCTCATCTTCTCACACACACAGCTAGAGACCCTGGACTGGCTTTGCAAGTTGAGTGAGGGAATGTTTATCCTGCACCTGATGCAGTTTTGTGGGTTTTTTTTTTTTTTAATGTTTTTTAGCATTTGTTTGTTTGTTTGCTTATTTATTGTGTGTGTGTGTGTGTGTGTGTGTGTGTGTGTGTGTGTGTCTCCAAAGGTCAGAAGAAAGGGTATTGGATGAATCCCCTGGAGCTGGAACCCAGTTACAGACAGTTGTGAGCTGCCATGTGGGTGCTGGGAGTTGAACCTGGGTCCTCTGGAAGAGCAGTCAGTGCTCTTAACCACTGAGCCATCTCTGCAGCCCCCAGCTCTGTGGTTTTAACCATCAGCCTCACTTTATAGATGAGAGGATGGAAAGTCAAAGAAAGGTGACTGTCGGAGGCCACTCAGTGCTGTGGTTTGGTTCCAGGCTTTCAGTCTGTGGGGTTTTTTGTTTTTCCTACAAAACCTCACTTCTACCCTCAAGTGACCCACTGCTTCACTTACTCAGAATCCCCCATGTGTAATGCCGCCATGCCTGCTGTGGCCTCTTGTCCACAGAGCCAAACAGTGCTTGCCTGGAGCATAGATATTTTCAAAATGTCTCGCACATTGAGTATGCCAAATGGTGTAGGTACAGGAAGCTGTCTTCCAGGCAATGAAGCCTGTGTCCTGCCCAGAGGCTTCCTCAGTTCATCACACCTGTAAAATCATTTGCATAGTTTGGGATGGAACTTTCATAAAAGAGCATGGAGCCTGGGGTGGGGAAATGGTTCTTTTCCTGCTCAAGATAGGAGTGGTCGCCCTGCAAGGACGGGGCTTACAGAACTTACCTGCTTTGCCAAGTGTCTGCTCTGTGACTGTGCCTGCTGGGCTCTATGTTCTGGCGCTAATCTCCCCCATCCCTTCACCCTGCTGCCCACAAACCTGCCTCCCGCATCCCAGCGCCCCTTCTTTCTCTCCTTGTGCTTATCTGACTGACTTTTCTAACTGGCTGGTCTTACCAGCCTTTGTTCATTCATTACTATCCAGCCGGCCGCTCGTACTCTGGGTCATGCTGAGAACTCCATCCATCCTGGTGGAGGATTTCTGCAGTGGCTCTGCTTGGTCAGGGCATGACCACACCCTTCTGGCAGCAGACAGGGAAATCATCATGCACAGAGCGAGTGCTGGCACTGGGCTTCTGCCTCTGCTTGCCACCCTGAATCTCCACCATAATCCATGGAGGAATCTCAACACCCCTCTGCCAACCATGGCTGCCTGGCCTGGCAGACAAAGTCCCTGCCCTACAGCTAGCTCACATCTCCAGCCCACCCTTGACCATCTCCTTCTCCATACTCTGCAGGCTCTACGGTCTCACCTTCTTTTCTGTCTGCCACCAAGAATTAGTGGTAGGGGCTGAGATTGACATCTGCCTCTATTAAATAAATGGTCAGTTCAGTGTGACCTTTCCTGGATACCAGCCTCAGAGCATCCTCTAATCCTCTAAAACACACACACACACACACACACACACACACACACACACACACACACACTCACACTGTCCTGCAAGGTACTTGAATTAATGCCCAACTGTGTTCTGGAAAGCCATCATGCCACATATATCATATGACTCAGAACCTTCTTGGGGCTTTTCCTGCATTACAAACAGGTGACAGTGTACATACAGTTAGCTCTTCACAAACTTGTGACATTCTGTGTTGTGCTTTGTTTTCGAGACAAAGTCTCATACAGTCAGGGCAGGTCTTGAACTCTAAGTGTTGTGATCTCAGGTGTACATTATCATGCCAGGTTCCCAGGCTTGTTTGGAGGCCTGGAGCCCGGGACAAGCTGCTAGGCAAGTTATCACCAGGCTGCCTTGTGCAGGAAGAAACCCATTCTTGGCTTAGGACTGTTTGCGTTCTGGAGACTATCTTGAGGACACTGGTGCAAGACAGACGTGGCTATAATAGTAGAGCTTCAGGCCGCAGGACATGTGGAAGGTAAAGAGAGAGATGTGTTGATTCTTCATCCACCAAACGGACCTGTCTCAGGCACCGACTGTGGGCCAGGCACACAGCCAGCCCTAGGAAATGCCAAGACACGTCTGACTAAGAATCTTCCATTTCATTTCCCAGCCCACTAAGGGTTTTTAAAGAAAGACACATACAAGCCTTAAAAGGAAGAAGCAAGTTTTTAATTGTTCCAGGTCGTGGTGGTGGGTGGGCGGGTGACACATTTATTCTGTGCCGTGGAGCTGTACCTAGACCCTGCTTAGCGTCAGATCTCCCAGGAGCTGTTGAGGGCCAATTATCCTGGGTAGAGATTCTCAGATGCTGTAGGAAGTCTGAGGAGTCAAGTGGAGTGAGGGAGACCTAGAAGAGGAGGGAGGGCACAGGATGCTGCCTCCTGAGACCCATTGGCCCGGACTTAGCATTGTAGTGAGATACCACACGGGAGGGAGGGTGGGGTGGGGGTGGGGTCTGTCCAGTATTCTCAGCAAGGTAACAACTGGAGCAGAAATGTAGAGATGGCCGTGAATGGGGATGCTTGAAGGGCCCTAGACAATGGGAACACAGGAAAACCACGGGAGAGGTTGCTGGGTAGATAAGGAGTGTCAACGTACCAGCTCAATGGGTACCTAGCTGACCAGGAGTGCCCTGAGGGCCAGGGCCAAGTCACACTCATTGTAGTGTCCCAGCACTTGGCTAGTGTCCAGCTGGCATGTGGGGACTGACTGGATTTTTAAGCATGTTCTTTTCTGCAAGCCTCAAGTCTTCTCATTGTGGTTAGGCAAGGTCACTGGCACATCTTTCCTAAGGCTGAAAGGAGCTCTGGCATGCTTACTTCTCCTCCAGTCTTGAGGACCTCCAGGTTGCGCGAGCTGGGCAGGATCCGAGGCCCCTGGCTGGGTTGGCCACCTTTTGCCAGTGACCTGCACTCCTCTTATTAACTTGCCTCAGCTGTGGCTAGCCCTGGTCACCTCACTAACCGCGCTCCTATAGCCCCAGATCTCACAGCAAAGCAGGATGGAGCTGGAGAGGCAAGTGGAGCCAGGCTGAAATGTGGGTTAGTGCCTGCAGCTTGACATGGTGTAGGAAAGTTCCACAGTCTGCCATCTTCAGTTTCTTCCTCTGTTGAATGAGAATAATAATAACTCCCACACAAGGCATTTGTACTGATCTAGGGAGATAACATGGATACGTACTATAAACTGACTTAGGGGCTGGGGATGTAGCTCAGTTGGTAGAGTGCTTGCCTAGAAAGCCCTGGGCTCAATACCCCTAAACCAGGTGTAGTGGCACATACCTGCAATTAATCCAAACGTGCAAGAGATAAAGGCAGAGGGATCACAAGTTCAAAGTCATCCTTGACTCTGTAGGAAGTTCAAGTTTAGGCTGGGATAGATGAATCCCTGTCTCAGGAAAAAAAAAAAAGACTAGATAGATAGATAGATAGATAGATAGATAGATAGATAGATAGACAGATAGACAGATTGACTTATACACACACACACACAGCTATGATCATCAGATCATCAATAGTCTCTATTGTTTAGTTGCTATGAATCCCCCAGGCTTCTGGCTGACTTGTCACCATTTCCAGAAGTCTTCCCTGGTCATGGCTCACTGTTTTCTACCAGGCTTCCCCTGCTGCATAGGTGTTACCAGACACCACCCTCCCCAGCTGCATCCCAGGAGTATGAGGTTTTGTTCTCTGGGACAGGTGGGAGGCACACTCCAGGAACTTTCCTCAACTTGCCAGCACTGCTATAGGCTGAGTCCAACAGGACCTGCCTGCATATGGGGGGCCTGGCCCTGGGCAGCTGGCGGTGTTGAAGGATTGGGGCTGGTAGTCACAGGGCCTGAAGGGCAGAGTGAGACAGTCACTCCAGCACCCCCTCCCTTCCCTACTGGTCTTAAGGAGGTGTCAGTAGGGCAGCTGAGATCTCCAGGGTGACTTTATTTCATCAAAGCCCAGAGCACCCACTCCAGGAGCCAGCAGCCTGGCCACACAGGGTGCTTGGTCAGAGCACCCTGGCCAGGATGGGATCTCAAGGGATGGGGCTGGCTCTACCCAGCATCCCATCCTCCTGAATCCTGAGGGTCCCTCCTCATAATGCCTTTATGCCTACAGCTCCCAGATGGTGTCCTGGCCCTGTCAGAGCAGAGTGGAGAACAGACAGCTGGCAAGGCTGGCCCCAGAGACTGTCCAGATGTTCCCTACGCTTGGGTTGGTGGGTAGGAGAGGCCCGGGGTGGCAGCAGCTGAAAGGATGTAATAGCTTAGCAATGTAACTTAAGCTGGTTACAGAGAAAAGATAGGCCCTAGCACATGTGTGCGTGTGCACGTGCAGACACACACACACACACACACACACACACACACACTCCTGTCAGGGTCTTACACACTCAAGACCTTGTCCATACTAGGTCAGCACTCCACCACTGAGTCACATCTCTGACCCACCTCCTGTCTTTCTGGCTTAGAAAAGGTTCTGTCTGGGTTCCCACACTGCGCACCCTTGGATCTGTAGCTTGCCTTCCTGACCTTGATGGCAATGAGCTGCTGAAGTGGCTTGATCTTACAGGCCAGGCTGAGGTCAAAAGCAAGCAAGGTGCATGGTCGGCACCTGGGAAGGAAGAGCCAATTCCAGGCCTCAGCAAAGAAGCTGAGCACTGTAGATACTTGATCCGAGATCTCCCTCAGCAAAAAAGAGGTCGTTTCCACAGGGCCCAGGAAGGAGCGACAGCAGAGGTATGCTAGTACCTGTCACTCCAAGTTACCCCAGTGCCTGTCACTTTCAGGCAGGCCAGGCAAGCCTTCAGGCTAACCAGGTGATCTGAGGAGTCCCTTTCTTCCTTGTTCCTGGGTCACAGGGAACTGCGGTCTGCACTCCCCATGTGCTGCCTTGAAGGAAAAGCAGAAGCTACTGAGCTGGGAGGCCCTGAGGGCACAGCCCCAAGTACCGCCCAGGGGCTCCAGCGACTGAGTCTGGCTTCCTGGTCCTGGTGACAGCCAGACTGTGAAAGATAGGCTGTGTGAGCCTCATTTGCTTCCTCTGATGGAGCAGCTGGTTAATTAGCTGCTGGTTGCCTGACAAGTGTCCCCTACGTGTGTCAGGGTCAGTCCTCAGCAGACTACATGCATGCTCAGTAGCCAGCCTTGGGCATGAGGCCGTGATCCCACTCACTGTCCTACCCCCTGCTTGTCCCTCAGCTTGTCCCTCAGATGACCTTATGGTTCAGTCACTGTGTTGAGGACTCAGGGAACAGAAACAGCCATGTCCCAGGGGCCCCAGTTTGGGGTAGATGGAAAGGAAGTGCCCACAGAAGGGTCAGTGGTGGGCACTAGTCCAAAGATGTGTCCATGGCAATCTCTACCCCAGGGAAGATTCTGCTGGCCTCTGCCTTCAACTGCCTATGTGACCTGGGCAGCCGATCTTCCTCTCCCTGCCCCAATTTTCCCATCCAAAACAGGGTATTTGAAGAGGTGGTACCAGGATGCTGTCACCCAAAGTGTAGCCGTGTCAAGGAATTATGATCCCTAAAGGCCGTGGGTCTGGGGTTCTCACCCATTGTTCCACTTTGGGGCTGTGACAGGTCACTGCTGCTTGTGATTGGGATGTGCTGGCTCTATAGGCACAGGCCAGACACGGTTACCCTGCCCAGCAGTGTCTAGTGCTGGAGGGTCAAGGGACACCTGGGGTTCATGGGCAGGTTGATGATTGGAGGAAGTCTACCTGCTGTACTGTGCTGCTTGATGGCCCAGGGTCAGGGAGGCACTGACAGCCTGCTGTAGACATAAAGGCATTATGAGGAGGGACCCTCAGGATTCAGGAGGATGGGATGCTGGGTAGAGCCAGCCCCATCCCTTGAGATCCCATCCTGGCCAGGGTGCTCTGACCAGGCACCCTGTGTGGCCAGGCTGCTGGCTCCTGGAGTGGGTGCTCTGGGCTTTGATGAAATAAAGTCACCCTGGAGATCTCAGCTGCCCTACTGACACCTCCTTAAGACCAGTAGGGAAGGGAGGGGGTGCTGGAGTGACTGTCTCACTCTGCCCTTCAGGCCCTGTGACTACCAGCCCCAATCCTTCAACACCGCCAGCTGCCCAGGGCCAGGCCCCCCATATGCAGGCAGGTCCTGTTGGACTCAGCCTATAGCAGTGCTGGCAAGTTGAGGAAAGTTCCTGGAGTGTGCCTCCCACCTGTCCCAGAGAACAAAACCTCATACTCCTGGGATGCAGCTGGGGAGGGTGGTGTCTGGTTCCTGGATCCAAGAGACAAGAGGGACAGCAAGGTGTCTGTCTCTCCCTGCTCTGTGTACACCAACACATAGTGCTGGCTTGTGTGAGGGACTTGTACCTAATTCAGAGTCCTGCTGTTGTGGCCTAAGTAAAATCTATACAGCAGAGGAAGCCTGGTAGGAAACGGTGAGCCACGACCAGCCCATGCAGTCCCTCCGTGGAGTCCTGGGCCACCTTAAGGGCCTCCAGTGGCCTAACTCAGTTCAGGCCATAGAGCTGCCCACTCAGGCCCCACTGCTGTGAGTGGCCACCTGAGATTGTCGGTTCTTCTGGGCAGTGCAGGGCAGGCACCAGGTTCTGTGTGGCTAAGAATAGATTGTTGGATGTGATCTCAGCACAGCCCTGTGCATCAGCCTCCCACCAGTCACCAGGGAGCTTGTTAAGTAGCCTCTGGGGCCACCCTGGATTCTCCTGGGTGGAGGGACTGCTGAGAAGTTTCATAGCCTGGCCCCAGGGGATGGCATTTTCCCTGTAGTCTATAGAGTAGGCTCCTCCCTCCTGCCTGTCCCCTGGGCCTCCAGTCTCTCTGTGTCCTGGGGGGGGGGGGTGCGGGGAATGTCTTCTGGGACAATTCAAACAAACAAACCAGCCTTTGAGTGGAACAAACCAATCAATAAAATGCCTTTTTGTCTGAAAGCAGAGAACTGAGGGTAGCGGCTGTTATTGAGCGCCTACTGTATGCCAGCCCTGGCCTCAGCGTTTGGTGCCCTGGCTTCATCTAACCTACCTATTGGTTATAGCAAGGATCCTTGGTGCCGTGTCCTGATGTGACCTAGCAGAGTCCGGGCTGGCAACCATCGTCTTACCCACCCTGTGCCAGAGGCGCGCTCTTCTAGAAAGCTCCAGGGTGGGAAAATGTTATCCTTATGATAACCATGCTTTGCTGTATATTTGAGTCTTTTCTACTTTTGGTGCCTGTGTGGAACTGGAGAAACAACAGGCCTAGGGCTGAGGATTGTGGCCCCGTCATGCACATAGTAGGTCCAGGCACAGGCCTATTGAGTCTGAATTAAGTCAAACCCTCTTGGATCTCCCAGTCCCTTCCACAAACTGGGCAAGGCTGCTTAGGGCAGGGCCGTAAGACCAAAGCAGCAGCTCCCTGCTGTCCCCTCCGGACAGTGTCCTAGACTTTTCCTCTCTGCAGGCCTCTCATGTGGTGGTTGCCAGTGTGAGAACTATAGGGACGCTTCAGCATCGTGAACCACTCTCGGGAAGACCGAGGCACTAGAACAGAAAGGGCCCGGGTCATATGTAAGTGGGCCTAGGAGCGCATAGTAGGTGCTCAAGGAATCCCTTCTTTCTTGAAGGCCAGGGCCTGCTCTGCTCAGGAGCAGCACTTTGAGGTCAGACTTGGGCAATCAGGGCTTGGAGTCAGATAGAGGTCCAGCCTTAGCCTGGAGAGCCTCCGCCCATCTGTGTTTGCCCCAATCCTGCCCCACTTAAGTGCTCCTGTGCAAATCTGAGGTCTTGCTGAGTGCCCCCTGCCCAGTACCCTTCTCGGCTCCTGTCTTCCCCCAAACTGGGAGCATATTATTACATTTTATTTTATATTAAAAATGCATAACACAGGCAGGGGATGTAGCTCATTTGGCAGAACGTTTGCCTGGCATGGAAGATGCTGTGGGTTTAATCCCTAGTACCACATTAACAAGCCAGGTGTGATGGATGGAGGCCTGTAATTCCAGCACTGGAGGTGTGGGGGCAGGAGGATCACAAGTTCAAGGCCATCCTCAGCTACATAGAGAGTTGAAACCAGTCTGGGCTAGAGACCCCGTCTAAAAAATCGAAAGAAACACATAACATACCACCTGAGCTATTTTGACCCACAACTGCATGGTGGTAACTTCAATTACATAGTTGTGCAACAAGCCCCCCAAGTGGGTGTTTTTGGAACCCTGGAACACAGAAGAAAGTGCTTTACCCTTGATCTATATCTCCAGAGCTTTTTCATCAGGTGAAAGTGGCAGTGTACACCCATTAGACGACCCTCCCCCACCACTTCCCTTCCCCTTCCCTCCCTGAGTCCCTAATACCCACCACTCTACTTTCTGTTTCTATGAACTTGACTCTTGTAGAAGCTTCATTAAATATAATCCCCTGGTATCTGTCACTTTGTGAGTACCTTATTTCACTTAGGGTAATGCCCTCTTGGTTCATACATGTTATATAGCAAGTGTCAGGCTTTCCTTTTAAAGGCAAAGTAATATTCCATGGTGTGGACATACCACATCTTGCCCATTCACCCATTCATGGACAGTTGGGTTGCTTCTAGATCTTGACTACTATGTCAGAAATTAGATTTCTGAAGGGGAACAGGCCTGGGTTGTGTCAATGTCACCTTTGCTATGAGTCTGAGGCCTTTCCCGCTGCTGCTCTGCTCAGTGGTAGAGCAGAAACTTTGCACGTAGAGAGGCCCAGCACACAGCAAGCTCACACTGAGTGGCAGGGAGAAGTCATTCCTATTACCTAATTTCCTATTATGGGCATATCCTTTTGTCTGTGGGTTGCAGGACCCACATATCATGTGTACCCCATGATATCAGAGCTGTGTGCCTGTCAGTTGAGCTCAGAGACAGTTAGGGGTGTGTCCAAATTCACACAGCCAATCAGTGGCCATGCTGTGATTCAATCCAGGTCTCTAGCAACACCTAGAGTCCACAGGTCTTCAACCTGTGGCCCACCCACAATTCTGCAAGTGTCAGAGCTGCAGGGGAGGGAAGAAACAGGGTGAGCCTGTGGGGCCATTCCCTGCAGAGGGCAGAGGCCATGGCACCTCTGACCCCATGACACCCAGTGTTGTGAATAGCCAAGTTGTCCTGGCAACAGGGCTTGGTCAGACTCACTTGTTCCACACTGGCTGTTCTAAGTCGTCACCTTGCCCCTGGGGGCTCACACACTGCTTTTGCTCCCTCATACTCGGTCACTGGTGGCTCATCTCTTCTTTCCATCATTTCTACACCTGGTAACCCCTCCCCTGAGCCCTGTGATAGGGTGGGAGACCAGTCAAACCTGGAGGCATTTAGCACAGGCCTGGCAGGAATAGTGGGGATTCTGGGCTAAAACTGCCTGGGTTGAAAGCCTGCCTCTGCCATTTCCTGCCTGTGTGACCCCAGGCAAGTTGCTTAAGCTCTCTGTGCACTACACCTTTCTTCTCTGAAGCAGAGAGACTGGTACTTTATGCAACAGATCACCTCAAACTTCGTGACCTTACAGAAAAGCTGCCGTTTTTAGGGGAGTGTAGCTTAATTGGAGAATATTTGCCTACTATGCCTGAAGCCCTGTGTTCGATCCCTTCTGCCTCCTAAAACCAACTGTGGAAGTACAGATTTATAATCCCAGCTCCCAGGAGGTGGGAGCAAAAGAATCAGAAGTTCAAGGTCATCCTGGGCTACATGAGACTCTGTCCCAAAACAAACAAACCCTTTCATAAATCAGAGATTTAAGATGGGCTCGGGCAAGCAGCCCCTGGTGTGATGCATGTGGCTAGAACAGCAAGGAGCTGGTCCCCTGGATTGAGGCTTCTCTTCGCCTTCATATAGGGTCAGGGCCTCCTTTGTCCAAAAGCCTGGTTGAAAGCCAGGCATGGTGGTACACACCTTTAAGTCCAGCACTCAGAAGGCAGAGACAGGTGAATCTTTGTGAGTTTGAGGCCAGCCTGGTCTACCTAAGGAGTTCTGGGCTAGCCAGGGCTATACAATTAGAACCTATCTCCAAACAAACAAACTAAATGCCTGGTCGGGCTCTCCTGTATCATGATGGTTCCTATGCAACCAAAGCTCCTACAAAATGATTCAGGGTTCCTGCAGGAGCATGCTCCCAAGTGAGAAAACAGCTGTGTTCCCTTAGAAGACATAGCCTTGAGAGGTTCCGAGCATCTCCTCAGCCATCACTTCCAGGCTCTCCCACCCTTGAATGTGGATACACAGACCTCAGTTCTCCAAGGGAAGATGTCAGAGTGATGCTAAGGGACCTGTGGGGGATGGGCAGTGCTGCTGCAGATGTCTCTGGTAATCCAATCTGCCCCTGTTGTAAGGGCTACATGAGTCAAAACAGGAAATGCCTAGAACAATGCCTAGGCATCGCATATAAGCTGGAGCTATATATAGCCAGGCGCGCTTTTGACCATATGCAATTTACTCATGGTGTGCTGGCTGGCTGTAGGACCTGGCTGCCACTGCTGAAGCCAGTCCTAGGAACAGAGGCACTTCCCATGTGGGTACTGAGGGATCTATAGGAGTTTACCAAGTGGAGACGGTAGACGTGTTCCACACACAGGAAATCCAGAGCTAAGGGGAGTCCCTGGAGAAGGACACAGCTCCAGGTGGCGAGACTCCCCAGGGGTGCAGAGGGAGGAACTAGAAAGGTGAATTGAGGCCTGACAGAGAGCAAAGCCTTACATATGATGTTTATTCTTGATCTGTAGGTACCAGAGTAAGGCATCAGGGCCCACAGTGCCACAGTGAGAAAGGTGCTTGTGAACTCAAGCGGATTTGGGAGGTGCTGGGATGGCAGAGGGCAGGCAGATGGGGCTCATGCTGTGTTTGTTCCTGTCAGCTACATCAGCTTTCAGTGTGACATGTGTACTGGGGCTCTCTCCTCCCTTTCCAGTAGATCAGACCCTGTCACCTTCTCTGTTCAGTTTGGCTCCACTGCGGCCATGAGTCCTGCTTTGGCAGAAGGACTGGCAGCCCACTCTGTCCCAACTCGGCCTGCATCCCTGAGTCCTCTTCACACACCTTTCTACAGCTTCAGGGTCCAGACTGAACAGGTAGCCCTCCAGGGCTGGCCAGATCCACTGTTTCCCTGACCTGGTGGGTTCAGGGCAACCATGATCCGGGTCCCTTCTGTCTCCAGGATGTTCATGCCCCTTAGGCTTGTCTCTGTACTCAAGAAGCCTATGTGCTGGTGCCAGTGTGTCTCCTGGTGTGTGCATCCACATGCATGCATGCCTTATGCATGTTTGTCTGTATGCATCTGTCTGTGTGTGGCTGTGCATGCATGTGTGGGGGGCACTTCTCTGGGCACCTGTGAACGCTCTAGAAAGTAGCAATCAAGGGAGGTGACTCATAAAGGGCACCGAGAGGAGCAGAGGGTGGCATCCGTCCTTGCCCTGGGGGCTGAGGGTCAGAACAGACACAGCTGGCTGCTGCCTTTAGGAGCTAGCCTGAGTCTTTGACATGCTGCTTCATTTGGGTGTTTCTGGACTTGGGGCGGGCCAGGGTGTGTGTGTGTGTGTGTGTGTGTGTGTGTGTGTGTGTGTGTGTGTGTGTGTAAGCAGCTGAAGGCATACTGAAGCCTGTGGGGCAATCAGAGCTTACTGTAGGAGGAGTTGAGCCATGACTCTAGAGAACACAACTGGGAAAGGGTGGCTACAGGAGCAGGGCCTGGTGCACCATTGATTAAGGGATCGGATGCAGATGGAGTGGGAGGGTGATGTTCATCTTCCTGGGAGTCAGGAGGTGGCAGCCCTTGAGATGGGGAATGAGGCAGGCAAGCCTAAGGGAGAGTGATGTGTTCCTACTTGGCCACTGTGGTGCAGGGCACCTGAGGGGTGTGAGGCAGGTGACCTGGACAGGCTACTCAGATCCTAAGATAAGTCCTGGTATGTGAAGGCCCAGTGTTTGAACTCAAGATCTGAGGGGCAAGAGAGAAAATGGGCATGGGCTGGGCAGCCGTGCTGGATGGGGAGAGAAGAGCAGTAAGGGGCTGGGGAGCTGGGAGGAAACGTTTCCAGGAAGCCAAGGAAGGAAGCCTTTCCAGGAGGGTCAGCCCAGTGTTAGCCAAGGATGAAGAGGGGTCCTACAAGGAAGCTGCTGGTGAACTTGATGGGACAGAGGGAGGAAATGGCGACATGAGCATGGACGAAGACGTTTCTCTGGACAAAGAAGGGAAAACTGGGTTTGGCTGTGATTGTCTAGAACAGACTCAGGCCTGTGATTTCCACCTAGAAGGAGCCTGTCTGCGATGGATCCAGGCACCTAAGGACCTGTTGTGGTCCTCAGTAACAGGGTTGGAGGATGCCTGGAGGAGGCGCTCTTTCCATCAGGCCAGCTTAGAAGCATAGAAGCCTTCTTCATCCTGCCCAAAGCACAGCCCATCTCCAGGCCCCTGTCTGCCTTCAGGTCTGTAGAGCAGCATCTGTCAGGCTGGAGAAGGCTAGGACACTCTTAAACCAGGCACAGGTCAGGAGTGGAGCCTGGGAATGAGTGGGGCTGGCCTCCTAAGTGCTTGAGGAGGTTGCTTCATGGACATTTCAATCTAGAAGGTCCTGGAAGGGTCAGAATGCTGATTTGCCTGTTTGCAAAGAGACCACACCCAGACCCAGCCTGGTCCCAGGTCTCAATTACTGGGAAGTTCTTCCTTTGAGTCTAGCCTATATCTTTCCTGCTGTGTGTTTCCCTTCTGATGAACTTGTTCAACCCTGACCGTGGAGCCAAACCTATCATCCGACCGAGCGCTTGGCCAGTGTTTTTACAACTTGTTTTTGTGGAGTTGGTTTGAAGTCTCCCTGCATTCCCAGAATGTCAGACCCGCCCTGATTCACAAGGACTGACCAAAAAACAGGGTCAGAGCCAGCTAGGAGTCTGAGGACTGAGTCATTCTCCTTGGACCTTCTGCAGAGCCTTCCCTTTGCCTTCTAGCGATGAGAAGAAGAATGGGAAGTGAGCTCAGAGGACCAGGAGGGGACAGCAGCAGCGTGTGAGGACATGAACACATCCAGATGATGCAAGCAGTGGGCAGAGAGGAGAGGGCTGAGGCAGGGGATTTCATTTGGGAAGACCTATATTAAGTTCATGTTCTATTGCCTGGCTGCTGGGGGTCTCTGTGCCTCAGTTTCCTCATCTCTGCAATGGCACACATGAGAGTGGTTTTCATGAATTTTAGTGAGATATAAAGTGCTAAGGGAAGAGGAGGAAGAGAGGTGACCTCAGCCAACCCCATGCAGGTGATTGGCAGACAATGACAGCTGTACCCCTGTGGTAACACTCCAGGGGCAAAAACTTTGTTGGTAGGGTCTGCCTTGGAGGATGGTGGTGCCCTGGGGTGCAGAGATTCCAGTAGTCCTGAGGACTTTGGGCCCCCAAAGTCAGGTGCTTGCCTTTAGGAGGACATGGTCCAGTGTGTCCTCCAAAAGTAAAGGGTTCTGGGAAGATGGTGGAGCCTGACTGCTGGCTTTGGAGATTTGACAGGATTAGGAAATAAGGCCGAAGGAGTGCTGACTGCCCAGAACCCAGCCCTGGTGAATGACAGCTTGTAGGAAGGGTGGAGGAAGGGAGTCAGCAGGGCCATTGCCACACATGGTGCTCTTCTAGCCGAGATCTCCTTGAACTCAGGAAAGGATGCTGACTTAGTACAGGGCTACAGAGGACCTTGGCTCGTCTTTCCTCAGTTGCACTTGACTTTTCCTCCCGGGGAACTCACACTGGTCAGCACGTCCCAAGAAGGAACAAACAGAAAGCTGTCCTTCCATGCTGTTCTGACTGACTGTGTCTGACTTAGATGCTGAGGTCAGCCTTGGTTGGTCTCGATGATGTCCACCCTAACTCCCCCATCCTTCTCACATCACAGGCAATAATTTCACCCACGGTTTTGCCTCCTGACTCAGGCCACTGGGAGTCTAGTCCTGGAGAGCACAGGTTCTAGTCCAGCCAGACTCTACCACCTGCTGTGTGCCCATGGCCACATTCCCTGCCTTCTCTGAACCTCAGTGACTCAGGTTCCTAACCAAACTTGGACAGGTGTTCCTCCAAAGTTAGATGATTTTAGTCTAGTACTAGTAATCCCCGTTTGTCCTGAGGCTTGGAAAACACTCAGAACCCGAGGGGCTCACAGTTAGACCTAGGGCGATGGTCTAGACATCTCAGAAACAGTGGGAGGAGATGTGCTGTGGTGGTGGTGCCAGAATAAGTCTACCGATTCCTACACAGATTCAGACCTGTGCTAGGCAGGAGCGGAGGCTGGGGGACAGCCGTGATCTCGCAAGAAGACTTCTCACTCTCTGCCCTCAGCCCAACCACCTTCATCACACAAAATTTTTCTCCATTATAATCATGGGCTGTACCATCAGTCCACGGAGCACTCAAGAAAACTCTAGAAATATGTGGTGGGCCACTCAGACTTGGGAGTCAGAGCAGAAACCTGAGCAACCTTGCCTGTTCCAGTGTCATCTGCTGCCAGTAGGATTCATCCCTTCTGCAGTGGAGTGGACAGTGTGTGCAGGTGTCTCGGCCTGGCTCTGGGCTATTAAACCGGAGGCCTCGGCCTTCCCACCATGGCAAGCATGGCTTTCCTTGTAGGAACTGAACTGCACATGTAAAGTGAGTCTCCTGGCTTCAAGTGACAAAATACTGAGTGGCTTCAAGTGACAAAATACTGAGTGTCTGTATTCATTTATTCTCTCTCTCTCTCTCTCTCTCTCTCTCTCTCTCTCTCTCTCTCTGTCTGTGTGTGTGTGTGTGTGTGTGTGTGTGTGTGTGTGTGTGTGTGCAGGTCGGAGGACAACCTTGGATATTGGCCCTCATCTTCCATCTGGCTTGAGACACATCTCTTTTTGTCGTTCACTGTTGTGTACAGCAAGCCAGCTGGCCTGGGGGCTTCTAGAGTCTGTCTCCACCTCCCACCTCACCACAGGAGTGCCATGACTACAGACACGGGCTGCCATGCCTGGCTTTATGTAAGTTCTGGGGATCCGAACTCAGGTCCTCACACTTGTACAGCAGGCGCTTTACCCACTGAGTCGTCTCTCCGTCAGTGAGTGTGGACACTTAAACAACGCCTCTGAGTGTTGCGTGTTTTGTTGGTGGCCTGCTGATGTTAAGTAGTGAGATCTACATTCATTTTTATTTGTTTCATATTAGTCTTCACTTTAGCAAGATTTTCATAATATTTGTGTTCTGTTGGCAGCAGCGATTTAAAGGATTAGAAACAAGATGCAATTATCTTGCAAGGGGCCCAGAGTTTGAGCCCTGGGGATGTGGCCCCCTGGCAGAGCGCTTGCCTCACATGCAAAGGCTTTGGCTCCACCCCCAGTGCCACATTCACAGTGTGTGAAGTTTGAATATATTTCTGTCAAAAATGTAAACTACAGTGAATGTAAATACAAGAAAATTTATCTTATCTTTGCAGACATTGTCTTTATGAATGTATTAAAATTGAACAACATACATCCTAATTAGCATCAGCTTTTAGAACACGATTGCTTAGCCTGGCCAGGTCATGCAGGCTCAACTCCGTGAGAGACTGAAGCACCAAGATCACGTGGTCGATGCATGCTTGGGCAATCTAGCAAGCCCCTGCCTCAAAATATAAAGAAAAAACTGATGAGGTATGGGGATGTATCTCAGTGGGAGATAGCTTGCCTAGCAAGCACAAGACTCTAGGTTTAATGTCTAGCACCCCCAAAACTAAATAATAGACTTAGCACGATGGGGCATACCTGAAGTCCCTGGGACCCACATGTAGAAGACAAGAATTGACGCCCGCAAGTTGCATTTACACTGTCGCACACACAAACATAAATAATTAAATAAATAAATATAATTTCTAAAAGAGCAAGGATCTCATTTCC
The DNA here is from genome assembly GCF_903995425.1 of Onychomys torridus. NCBI lineage: Eukaryota > Metazoa > Chordata > Mammalia > Rodentia > Cricetidae > Onychomys > Onychomys torridus. The sequence continues at coordinate 78,557,578 of NC_050443.1, forward strand.
TGTTGCATGAGCACAACAGGAATTGTTAAATATTGTAAGAGGTTCCTTGGTACCATGCACGTTTCCTGTGAGCCCCACTAATAAAATGCAAAAGGAAGAAAATACACACACACACACACACACACACACACCACCACCACCACCACCACCACCACCACCACCAGCCTGTATCCCTCTCAGCAGATGGCCGGCAGGCATCTGGACAGACACACCTTTTGTTCTTCAGTTTCAGAACAGGAGACAGGTTTGCCCGAGGCCTGAGGGGTGCTGGTGAGGGGAGTCTTGAGTGAAATCTTAGCAGGTGTTACAGTGTCCCAATAGCTCCCCCTCTGCCATCAGCCTCTCTCACTGCTTCCATCCTGCAGGGGGTTTCAGACTCAAGAGCCACTTCCTGTTTAGGGCCCAGAACTTCCTTCAAGTGACTCACAGTCTCTCACTGTCTCTGTGCTGTGGCTAGAACCAGGCCTGGACATGTCACCCTTAGCCAGGACCCCTACTGGGTGTCCAGAGACTAAGTCAGTGGCTCAGTCTCAGATAGGAAACAACTGTCTTGGTTCACTTCAGGTGTGAGACTGTTGTATCCTGGCTTGCCTGGTGGGCACAGGCTCCAGTAGAGAGAGCAGAGATGGGGGTGGCCTCTGCTTCTCGTCACCCCTCATTCTGCTTTGGCGGGCAGCCACTAGCCCAGGTGAGGTTGATGGCAGAGCTGAGACACCTCAGTGAGGGTCTGTCACACTTCCTCTTCCCCAGAGAACAGAGAGGCATGGTGGGAAGAGCTCCAGGCTGGGGCATAGACTTGAATCTCCAATAACAACTTTCCGGTGACTACATGGGTTCCCCGACCCATCTCTGTGCCTCCATACGCAAGTTTGTCCACTGTCTCCTGCTAACAGTGATCTTTATACAGCTCAGTATTGAAGGGTTTATCCCAAGAGATCATGGATTGTGAGGCTGGGGCTCAGCTGGCAGAGTGCTTGCCTAGCATGCACAAAGTCCTGGGTTTGACGCCCGGTACCACAGAAACTATGCGTGGTAGCACGCATCTGTAACCCGGGCACTGGGGAGATGGAGGATCGGAAGTACAAGGTCATCTTGAGCTACATCAGGAGCTCAAGGTCAGCCAGGGTTGTGTGAGACCCTGTCTCAAAACAGGAAAACAGAACAGAAGAAAAACAGTGTTAAGGGCTTGGCAGACAGCTCAGGGAATCAAGTGATTGCTGTGCAGGTCTGAGTGTTGATCCCGAGACCCCATGTGAACCTGGTGGGCATGGAAGCCGGCCTGTAATTCTAGGGCTTAGAAAGCAGTGATGGGGCATGCCTGGAGCAAGCTACTATCCAGACTGGCCGTATCAGCAAGTTCTAAGAGACTGTGCCTCAGTGGATGAGGTTGAGGAGCAATGCCAGCCTTAGGCCTCCTTATGCACACGTACACGCACATACACCTGCACAGATGTGTGCCCACATACATGAACACCCATACACACATATACGCTACATGTACGCATATACATGCGAAAAAAAATTAAAAACTACACAATAAAAAAATATTAAAAGAAAATGAAAAAGATATCTGGATGGCTTATTGCTATAATCCTAACCCTCAAGACACTGAGGCAGAAGGATTGCTTCAAGTTTGAGAATAGTCTAGGCTACAGATTTTAAAATTAAACCCTGTCTTGGTAGAGTAAAAAAGAGATTGGGGGAGATTTGGGATTTAATTTAAACTCTGCCCCCTGGCTGGTGTGCCCATTTTCCTAGGGCCTCTGCTTTAGTTATTTTATAGAATTTTTATTATTTTTAATGTGTGTGTGTGTGTGTGTGTGTGTGTGTGTGTGTGTGTGTGTGTGTGTGTGTGTGTGTGTGTAAGTAGATAGAAGACAGCTTGTGGGAGTCAGTTCTCTCCTCTGAGTGTCCCCAGGGTCAAACTCAGGTCAGCAGGCTTGGCAATAGGTGCCTTTAACTACTGAGCCATCTTTCCAGACCCCTAGAGCCTCGTTTTCAAATCTAATAAGACTCACGTGGTGCTCTACACATATTAGCTAGTTCCTCCCACACACAGGCTAGTGAGCAGGCATCATTATTATTGCTTTATTCAGAAGGAGATTAGGTGAAATATTCAAGATCACACTACACAAGCCAAGATTGCACGCTGGGAAGCTTACCCCAGCACTGTATTCTCTTTGAGGTCCTTGTTACTTAGGCTGTGGTCCTTGACTCTGTGACATGGGCATTCAGAACCTCAGGCCCACACCAGAGACACTGAGGCCAACTGCAGCTCACAGGATCTCAGGGTGGTTCCTGGTACTCTCAAGTCTGAGCTGCCCTGCTCTGTTTATATCCATCCCTCTGCCTCAAGCCTGAGGATCCCTGTATTTTTCTTTATTTGCTCCTTTTTTTTTTTTAAATGGTGGGCTTAGACCCACGGCCTTGGTGTGTGCTGTAACCCAGCCTTCTTTTAACTTTTAAAATATTTGAGATATCTCACTAGGTTGTCCAGGCTGGCCTTGAGTCACTCTGTAAGCCCACAAAGCCTTGACTTTTTACCCTTCTTCCTTGGTCTCCTGACTAGTTAGACTTACAGGCCTGCACTAGCAGGCCTATGTCAATAAGTGGGCTTTGTCAACTATAAAATGCATCACATCCCGAGGATTGTGAGGAAGCTCGGAAGAGCTGCAGAGGCAGGGCTTGAGCAGGAGGGTGGGGATGGAGTGGAGGGTAGTCAGGAGAGGGTGACTGTCCAGTGTCTGGAAGCTGTTTCTGGGCCCAGCTCTGCCTGCCCACTCTGAAGCTGGTCGCCTGGGCTTCATGTTGGCTCCAAGAGCTGAGTGGGTTGGGGAGAGCTGTCAAGTTGACAGGAGCCCAGGCCTGGCTATTGCTGCCCTGTGTGCCCTGCCAGGCTTGGCGCCCCTGAATAGACAAGGTAGCAATGTCCTGTGAGGTCTGAAGGGCTGACTGGAGGCCCCTTCCTCTGGAGCCAGCCTCCTGTCTCTCATCATAGCTCCTGGGGTGGGGGTGTCCTCCTGGCTGTGGGGGCTGGTGGGGAGGCCATACATGAGTCAGAATTCAGGCACATAATTGTGGTGCCCCAGATCCACCTCCGGCCCACCGGCCCTCCCCCCTTCCCCTGGCGGCTTCCTTGGAAGAACAGCTGGTCTCAGCTCCTTGAGGAAGCAGGTTCCCTGGCAGCAGGAAGGTCTCTGCCTCAGGATGGCTGTACCCGGGAGCCTGTTCTCATAAGCCCTGGCTAGAGGCATGGGTGTTCAGGGAGCGGGTTCCCTGGGTTTGGCCCCCAGGAATGGAAGTGGGACCGTGTGTCCCTGGATCAGCCACCAGCTTCGTAGCTTCCCTAGGGACTGGGGGCTTCCTGGGAACTACCCATCAGTGGGCCCACCCCCAGCACGGGATGGGCAGCATCGGGGTGGGAAGTCCCAGGACGGAGCTCATTCAAGCCAGGTGTGGAGGGAAGATGCTGGGTGGTGGGAGATGAAGGCTCTCCGTGAGCTTGTCCCCTTGTCTCCTCAGCTCTGCGATTGAAGTGACATCACCATCTTTGTGGACAGGACACCCCTGGAGCGCAGCCCATAGCCACCGGACCTTCTTCCAGGTAAAGAAAGAGGAAAGGAAGGAAGTGGGGGTGGGGGAGGTAGAAATGGGTTGCAGAGAACAGCCCCCTGGCTTCTGGGGAAGAACTCTGCAGTCTATGGAGAAAACCAGGAGGGACAGGGACAATTGTCCTATCTATGGATGAGGAAAGTGTAGCACAGAGAAGAGAGGCCTCTTGCCTAGCATGGTGTTTGAGTCCCAAGTCTCATCAGATATAGTAGCAGCTTGCATAGTCCTTGTAACGGCCTCTGAGGTTGATGCCATTATCCCACGTTATAAATCGGGAAACTGAAGCAGCGTGTCATTAGGTCACGTGCCCAGGTAACTACGTAAGAAATCTGGGTTTTGAACCCAAGCAATATAGGCTTGTCTCCAGCCCCTGTGCATAGCCTCTCTATAGCTCGGATTAGTTATTTCTTTGAACTCCACTTTGGGGCTTTTACTGGGCCCACAGATTCAGGGAGAATTCATCTGAACAGGGAGCCTAGAGAAAGAAGGCCATGCTTTCCGGTCAAAAGAATGAATGGTAAATGGTGGGACTGGAGGCCTGTGCCATGGAACTGCCCTGAGCCCTGAGGTGGGTCCCAACTCCCGGGACTTTCTTCCTCAACAGTCAGTCAAGGTGCTAATCACCAGAGAGAACACGGTGGCCCTTTGAACAAGGCAGAGACAGGTTTAGGTCTCATCCCCTGAGACATGCCTAGGCAGAGAGACTGCTTCTCTTGGCAGAATGCTGTGGGGAAGAGAGGTACATTAATGACGCGGAGATGATGGGGTGGGGTCTTGCACTCAGCTTCAGGTCACCTTCATCAGACCTGGGACAGAAGCGTGCAAACCTGTGTCGGGGGCTTTAGAAAAAATTGTAGGAGAAATGTGCTTAACTGAGTTGGCTTTTTGTTTTTTTAAAGCAACTTAGTTTTTTTTTTTTTTCCTATAAATTGGGAAACAACTAATTATTATTATTCAATGGCAGAATTCAGCCTAGACTCAGGAGTAGCTCTGTAGTTATGTGGTTTATTTATTTAGAGACAGGATCTTGTTGTGTAGCCCTGGCTGACCTTGAACTCTATCCTCCTGCCTCAGCTTCTGAGTACTGAGATCATGGATCTTAAAAGCTCTGATTGGTTCTTTCTCTCCTTGTTTTGCCCATTTAACTGGTTTTTCTCACTGGCAAATACGTGGGCTTCCCCTTGGTGCCTAACCCAGTGTGTGATATCCAGGTCCTCTGCTACAGTGACTCCTTGTCAGGGAGGGGTCTGGGTCTGTGGTGCCTTGTGTCCAGATCACTGGGTACAAAGTGGCAGATACTTGGGGCTTCAGACAAGGCTGGCCACGTGGGACTGGAGGCTGGATAGAAGAAGCTGATAACTAAGTACTGAGGTCACTGATGGCTCTCAAGGCCTCGGCTAGTCCATGCGAGCCCAAAAGGCTGAGGCAATGGCTTGGGGACAGGGTGGCTCAGCCCAAGGCTTGCACAGGTCCATGTGTTAATGCGGATCGGAGTTGGGGGGAAGGGCAGGGGGGAAGGGAAGCTATCAGCAAGACTTGTCTTTGGAGCCTGGTGCAGGAGGAGGAGAGGCTGGAGGGGCAGACTTGACCAGAGGAGGTGTCCTTGCTTCTCTCTCCATCCTGGGCCTGACTGGAGAAGATGTTTGGATAAGAACTTTGCTGGTTTACATAAGTAAATAAATCATTGATCCCCATTCCTTTAAGGGACAAAAAACGGGGCAGAGAGAATTGTCAATGTGTCAAGTCTCTGCCAGACCCAGCTTCCTTCTTCCCCACCCAACCTGATGCCAGTGGTCTCTTTCTCAGGGTCCCAGAGGGCATGAGAGAAAGCTTGCTGAGCCCTTTGAATCACTGGGCTGTTAGTCAAAGCCCTGGACATCCACCTGAGAGTAGATGAGAAGGTGATGAGTCAGCCCCATGCAAGGCTCCCCCAGGCTGGCCCTCTAGACTCAGCCAAAGGTCTTTGGGTTATTCCAGGGAGAACCTGATAGTGCTCGTGAGTGAGAGGAAGCCATGACAGGGCCAGAAACTCCTCCCAGGACAATCTTCCTACAGTCTTGATGGCTCGGAGGGGCTGTCCAAGCTTCCAGAGAGTCAGGAGTGCCATAGGAGCCTGTCTAAGGAGCCCAGCATAGCAACCAGTTGCTGCACAGGACCATCGATCGGCATGGATAGAGGCCAGAAAAAGTGTCCTTACGACTTGCTTGGGACTGATATTGACTTCCTAGTCCTGAAATCCTACTCAGCTTGCTCTAGAATTCTATAGTTGTGAGCATCTTGAGGGGAAGGATTTTTAAAACATATATTTTTTCATTCATTTATTTTGAGATAGGGTCTTGTTTTGTAGTAAAGGCTGGCCTTAAACATAGGTTCCTGCTGTCCCAGCCTGCTGAATGCTGGGAATATGCTCCACAAGGTGAGCTGATGTTGAAGTTGGTTTGGGAATATGGGGCCTGAAGTCTAAGGTTTTGTGAAGCAAAGCTCTGCTCTCTGGTAGGACTAGCCATTCTTTTATTGAGACAGGGTCTCACTTGGTAACACTGGCTGGCCTGGAACTCATTATGTAGACCAGGCTAAGGCTAGCTCTGAACTCACAGAGCTCTGTCTGTCTCTGTGTCTGCCTCCCAACTGCTAGGATTAAAGGCATGTGCCACTGTGCTGGGCAGGGCTGGCCATTTGAGGTGACTTTTCAGTCCTGTGCTTATAGCTTGCTTATAGCTTTGACTTAGGACAGTGGATCTCAACCTTCCTAAGGCTTTGACCCTATAATACACTTTCTCATGTTGTGGTGACCCCTAACCATAAAGTTATTTTGTTGCTACTTTGTGATTTTGCTACTGTTATGAATTGTAGTGTAAATATTTTGGAGATAGAGGTTTGCTAGGAGGAGAGGTCCTCAGTCTTTGGGTTCCAGGAAAACCAAAGGCTTCTAAGCAGGTACTTGAACCTATCAAAACTATGGCCTTGAATGTACTTCCAAACATGCCCCTGCCTGAGGAAGAAGGTTCTGCAGACCCCTGGTCCTCAGCCCCACTGCCAAGGCAAGGCTCAGAATGTGTGATTTCCGGCATCTGAGGCCCTGGGCAGCTTCCTGTTTCTCTCATTGATGATGTCTGTGAAATGAAGGTCTTGGGAATTACCTGGGAATCCGTGTGACACCTCACCAGCATGATGTGTGTGTAAGCTCTTCGTAAACTGTAAAGCACCGTTCCTACATTTGTGAGAAGTTGCCTTTGCCACACTGAGGTCATCTCCTCGAGGGCAGGAAGGGTCATACTATTTCCAGATGGAGCTCCCACTAAGTCACGTCTGACCCCAGTGGAAGCCTCTAAAATACAGGTGACAGAGCTCAGAGCCTGAGGGTGGGACAGGCCAGGAGAAGGCTGGAGCAGGGCAGGAGAGAAAGCCTCTGAGCTGGGAAAACTGGATCGCCTGGGGGGTGCACACGTACTGAAGACCTGGCCTTCCTTGGCCTGGAGGCTCACAACTACAGGAAGACCTGACCTTCTTTGGCCTCCGGTTCTTTCCCAGAAGAGCAGCAGTCTCCTGCGACAGAAGAGTTGGGTAAACAAGAGGGCCTGGCATTACCATGCAGAAGATTCATAATGACCCTAATTATGGCATGATTAATTCTTTGAGGGCTCTGGCTCGAAGCCCTCCTCCACTGAGTTACTTTTCCCCAAACAGAGAGCAGGTGTGATGGGGTAGAGTTTACCTGGGAAACCTCCTAGGCTTCCTTCTGCCTGTCTCTTCTCCTGCCACTGCCTAGGGACTTAGATTTCCTCCCTGCCCTAGGTCTAGCTACTTCACTATTGATTCACCAGAACCTAGGGCTTTCTCTGAGATCCAAAGAGATGAAGCACGTCACCCAAGATGACACAGTAACATGGTGACAGCCTACTGCTGTCTGTGCAAGCCATCCGAAGAAGCCATGGGAACCTAGGGCCTCGGAGGTGGCTCCACCAACAGGTAGAGGTAGGGATTAGTTAGCCTCATATTTTTTGGTTGGGTTTGTCACTACCTCTGGGAGTGAGAACCTTCAGAGTCAGGTGGTTCCTCACGTTCAAGCCTAGCCCAGGGAACAGAGGGCCTCTTCTGCCATCAGCAGGAAGGACTGTGGGATGTCCAGTCCTCTCTGAGCAGCCATATCTCTGCTTTGCCCTGGGGATGAAGAATGAGCTGGTGACTAAAAGGTGAGCAGTTGAGTGCTGAAGAAATCCCCGGAGAGTGTCTGAGAGAAGATAAGAGATGTGGTCACCCAGAAGATGGAGGTGGCCTGTCGTGGCCAAGCTTAACCTCAGACCACCATTGCTGGACTTGGCTGGGTTTGAGCCACACACAGAAGGTGTAGCTAAGGCCAAGGAGAAGATATTTCCCAGTGTGTCCTTCCTTCTGTGGGGCCTGACAGACCATGGAAAGGCCAGGCCCACACCCAGCCCTGGCAGCCTCAGGGGTTTCCTCTTCCAGTTTCTGGCCTGGGTGTCCCTGATGCCAATCAAAACAGAGTGCTCTGCCCTGGGAGACACAAGCTGCTGGCTCCAGGAGTGATAGAGAGGTACACAGGATTAGACTAAGGACTGGCCCCACCCCGGGGCCACTGCAGAGGTAGCCTGGACATTGGCACCCTTGTTTTAGATAGACTCCCCTGAAGTTATCTGTGTGAGCTCGCTCTCTCTCTCTCTCTCTCTCTCTCTCTCTCTCTCTCTCTCTCTCTCTCTCTAATAGACTTTTAAATATTCATTTTAGCCTTTAGAGAGGTTGATTAGTTCCCAGCACGCTCTTTTTCTGCTCCCCTCTCCTCACGCTCTCCCTCTGTTTTACATTCTGCATTACTATGGTACCTTTGGGACAGCTGATGAATGAGTATCAATACATGGTTATTGACTAGAGTGAGGGTTTGCATGGCCAGACCTCTGGGGTGTGACAAGTGGGGCCTTACTGGGTCATCCAGAATAGTGTGGCTGCCCTGACCTCCCTGTGTTCCACCTGGTTTTCCCTGCCCCTGAGCCCCAGGCAAGCACTGATCTTTTTTGTCTCTATTTGCCTGTTCTAGAATATTTAAAAGAGGCCTGCTTTCATCCACCACGTGCTTCCAAGTTTCCCCTTGTCCTTCTGTGGCTTGCCACTTCTTTCTCAGACACAAAGTTTCACTACGCAGTTCTCCAGTGCTGGGATTACAGGCCTCTGCCACCATGCCCAGGTTGCTGATTTCTTTTTCTTGTTAAATAATATTCCATTGTGTGATGCATCATAGCTTACCCACTTCTCCCAGGCACAATTTGTAGACATGGTCTCTACTTGGTAGGGTTGCTATCTGGAGGTTCCTTGGGCAACACTAAATATGGCACTCAGGAAGCTCTTACCCTCATGGTGCCCATAACGCCACCTAGCAGCGACGATCTCTGTGGTGCCCAGACCTACCAGGCCCCTTATGCCCAGGATGCTCCCATATACCCACTGATCCTCACTGTGTAGCCCACCATACCATACATCAGGCATGAGGGACAGAAGATGCTGTGACTAGCAGTAGTTACATTATACCTGTGTGTCCTGCTGTCCCTGCAGCACATTGGCTCAGTGTAACACCTCTTGAGAGCTGGGGCCGCAGTGAACGCCTTGTCCTAGCGGAGGGGTTGGGTTGCAAACCGTAGTCATGATTCAGGTTCATTTGAGTGGAAGAGCAGGAGACAGGCCAGTTCTCAGACCTGGAGCGCCTTGGAGACCCCAGCCTGGGTAGGAATGGAGGGGTCCAGGCACAGCAAGAGCCCATGGCCCCTGGCCCTTCTGCTACAGTGGCTTTCAGAGCTGGGCAAATAGAGAGGAAACTGTTTTATTATATAAGATACAATTTGTCTATTTCATTGTTACTGTTTTATTGTTTGACACCGGGTCTCACCATGAATCTCCGCCTGGCCTGGAATTTGATATGTAGACCAGCATAGCCTGAACTAACAGAGATTTATCTGCCTTGGGCTCCCAAGTGCTGGGATTTAAAACAGGCACTAGGAATGCCTAGCCTTGTTTTATTTTTGCCTGGACATTTGTAGACCAAGGTGACCTTCCTGCCTCAGTCTCCCAAATGATGTAATCACAGACGCATGCTGCCCACTGCACCTGGTTTGCATAACTTGCTTTTTTTTTTTTCCTTTTTGTTTTTTTTTTGAGACAGGGTGTCACTGTGTATCTCTGACTGCCCTGGAGACTCACTTTGTAGACCAGGCTGGCTTTGAACTCATAGAGATCCTCCTGCCTCTGCCTCTCAAGAGCTGGAATTAAAGGTGTATGCCACTAAACCTGGCTACAACTTGCCTGCTTAAAGAGCACAATTCAGTGGTTTTTAGTATATTCACAGTCACATAAACATTGCCACTAATTCCAGAACATTTCGTCACTTCCAGAAGCAGCTCCGTACCCAGTCAGGTGCTCCGTCCTTCTCTAACGCTCCCCGCCCCGCGATTATTCATTAATCATTGTCTGTTTGCCTGGGCAGGCCTTATAAATGGAGTCACTTAATAAGCAGTCTATTTTAACTAGCTTCCTGTATCTACGGAAGCATTTTCAAGATTTGTTTGTCAATCAAGCACCCATGTTTTACCCCCTTGTGTGTGTGTCCTTTTAGGTACCGACTCCCTGTGTCTGAGATCTGAGACAGGGTCTTTTACTTGGCCAGCAACTCATCAATTAGGCTAGGTTAGTTGGCCATCGAGCACAGGGTTCTGCATGTTTCCACCTCCTCAGAGTTGAGATTGTAAGTACATGCAACCCTGTCTGGTTCTCTATCTCTCTCTCTCTCTCTCTCTCTCTCTCTCTCTCTATCTATCTATCTACCTATCTATTATTTGTGTGTGTGTGTGTGTGTGTGTGTGTGCGCGCGCGCGCGCGCGCGCATGCGCAAGTATTATCTCAGTGCCTCTATGGAGATCAGAGGAAAACTTGTGGGAGCCAGTTCTTTCCTTCTACCATGTGGGTTTATTATGGGGGTCAAACTCGGGTCATCGGGCTCAGTGACACACACCTTTACCCACCGAGCCATCTCACTGGCTCCTATGCCCAGCTTTTTCATGTGGGTTCTGGGGATCAAACTCACATGCTTCCAGGGCAAACACTTTACCAACTGAGCTGTCCCCCTGATGCTTTTTACTGCAGCAGACGTGAGCACTTTCCTGTGCTAGTCCACCTAGCCCCAGTTCTGTGAGAGGTAAAGTAAGGCTCAGAGAGGATGACTTGCAAAGTCACATAGCCGAGTCTCCCGAGGGAGACCACACCAAGACTCAGGCACTCACATCTCAGAAAGGAGACTGAGCATCATGGTCTGAGGTCTGGTTGGCTTGGCAGCTGGCAGTCATAGATGGGAGGAGGAGTGGGGACACATGTCACGCGCATTCCAGGAGGTTACGGTGGCAAGAGGACCTTGGAGGTGGGCACGCATACCCCCCATCTTGCCAGGGACCCGTAGCAGGCACTTTCTCCATGGAGGTGTGGGCATTCCCTGTGAGGCCAGGAGGCTGGAAAAGTTCAAGCCAAGTGTCCAGCAGAACACAGAACTTTGGGTTGGGGAGACACCTCTCTTGTCCCAGAGTTCTTGGCAGGGGATTTCTCTGGCAATTGGTTGGTATGAGCAGTCTTAGGTGGCTTGAAGAAATCATTGCTGCTGAGTGGTGCCATTAGCATGGCTGGAAGGGGAGGGTGGGGACAGGCTGGGGACAGGTGGAAAGACCCTTGTCTGTGAGAGGTGACCTATGTGTCCGCTGCCCAGTGTCTGAGCCACAACTCCATGAGTAGAACTGGATTCACCTCTGTCCAGCAAGCTTCTGGAACGTTCTCTTCTCACGGCTCTTTGCTGGTCCCTAGGGTTATGGGGCAGGCACACATGTCAGGAGTGCACACATAACAGAATGGTCCAGGAAAGAGCAGGAGGACCTGTAGGCCACAGTAGGCCTGAGAGACCCCCAACTGAGCCAGGGTTCAGGGGAGGCTCCCTGGAGACTACCAAGGTTAGGAAGAGTAAGCCAGATGGGACAGAGGGCAGGCTGGATTAGCAGGGCAGGGCCTGGTCAGGAGGCTGTTTGTGTGTACAAGTGCACCCTTGCTTTAGTGGAGTTTTGAGCAGAGGCTGGCTGGCAGTATGGAGGCTGGGCAGAGGAGACCAGGCCAGGGTGGTGGGAGGCATGGCTTACGGAGGGCCTTAGAAGCAGGCAGTGTGACAGAGCTGGGCTTGCAGGGCCTGGGAGATTCCCCTCCTGCAGAAAGGCAAGAGCCATTGGTTGCCATCATCAGAGGCAAACAAGATGGCCTTGGTCACTGGCTTAGGTCACCTGGTTATTGAAACCGGAAGGGGATGAGATGGCCCCTGGTGGAGATACACAGAGTAAATAGAAGGAGTTTTCCAGCTATGGACAGGCTAAACATTTACTGGAGGCTGGGAGAAGCCCGGGGTAGAATCAGTGTGTCGCGGCCCAGGTGGGACACTACCTTTCACCACCCTCTTTTAGAATGGAGCTATCGTTTCTATTCTTGGGTGAAGTGACTAGGGGGCCAGCAGTCAGGGGTCTGGGAGCCCTGGCCATGCTCCTGGAGCCACCTGCTGGGCCTTGGTCCTCACGGGGAGCTAGCCCTCCTCCACCCCAGCCTAGCAGTTCACAGAGCCCCATAATTGCCAAAGCAAGGCCTGTCACCCTCTTTTACACATCACTAAGGCCCAGAGAAGAGCCTGGAGTGGCCCTGTCACAGAGCAAGTCACTGGCCAGAGCGAGATGAATCTGAGCATCCACCTACACTGGAGTTGCCTCCTCCCCGCTGGGAGTCGGGGCAGATATGATAGCTGATGTCCCAGTGAGACCTAATGTTGGGGGTTGCATGGATGAACTCCGGCTTCCTAGCTGTGGCTTCTGTTTCCACCTTCTCTGGAAGACTGAGAATATGAGAGTGTATGTGTGGGGGCCAAGACAGTACTTGTTTGGTAGCTGAACTTGGGTAAGGGTCTCCCAAGTGGTACTGGTTTTGAAGGTATGAAGGGGTCATGGAGAGCCGCTGAGGCTTGGCACTGTGTGGCAGGGATCCCTGAAGAGAGGCCAGTAGTGAAGGCACAGCTACCGTGGCAGTCAAAGCCCCAGGATTGAAGGGACCTTAGAGAGAAGTTGAGGCTTGGCACCATTTAGCAGAGTTGAGAGTCCCTGAAGAGAGTCCAGGAGAAGATGGTTGCCCAGTTACAGGGGCAACCCCAGCATTTTGGAGATGCCAGGGCCCTGGGATTACCACCAAGGGCAATAGGAGTTGTGGAGTGGAGCTGGGCCGAGCCTGGGAGACAAGCTGTGTGTACTGTGGATAGCAGACGTGGAAAAGTGCCGCTGCCTTTGGTACCCAGAGGAGAGTGTGTGAAGCCCAGACATTGGACGCTGAATTATTTACACTTTTGGAGTTTGGTTTGATTTGATTTGATTTGATTGTGACTGTGCCTTGATTATTCCCTCTTGGATTATTCCACATGGCCCTGTAGCCGCCGCTTGCCCTAGAGTTCTAGTTAGAGCAGACATGGACTGGGTGTGTGGAGGGGACTGTGTGTGTGGAGGGGACTGTGTGTGTGGAGGGGACTGTGTGTGTGGAGGGGACTGTGTGTGTGGAGGGGACTGGGTATGTGGAGGGGACTGGGTGTGTGGAGGGGACTGGGTGTGTGGAGGGGACTGGGTGTGCAGAATGGCCAAGTGAAGCTATGTTCAATAAAGCTTTATTTATAGATGCTGGGATTTGACTTTCATAGAATTTTTATGTGTCACAGATATTTTTGTTTTAAGTCCATTTTCTACATTTATAAATGTAGAAAACATTCTTAGGTTTCAAGCTGTACAAAGGAAAAAAAGTAGGTAACAGGTCAGATGTGGCAAGGCAGTGATTACAATTTGCCAAGCCATGGGCTAGGATAAGGTTCCTTGGAGCCAGACTGCCTGGGTATGAATTTTAGCTTTGCTGGATCACCTTTGTGAGGGGCTGAGTCTTCCTGGGCCTCAGATTTCTAATATATAAAATGGCTAAGACAGGGCTTTGACACTGTAAAAGTACTTATTTCAAACAAGTACCAAACGTCAAATGTGGAGTTACCATTTGACCCAGCAAATCTATCCCCAAAGTTTGTATCTAAGAGAAATGAAAATTCAGGTCCATGTAAAAACTGGTAACAAGCTAGAGTATCCCTCACCCAATGAGGGATGAACAAGATGCAAAATATCCATAGACTCAAATATTATTTACCTATTTAAAAACTAATAAGTAGGAGTGGTGGTGCATGCCTGTAATTCCAGCCCTTGAGAGGCTGGTCAAGAGTCCAAGGCTATCCTAAAATACTTATTGAGTTCAAGGGCAACCTGGGCTACATGAGGCCTTGTCTCAGGAAAGAAGGAAATGAGGAACTGATGCATGCTGTGACATGGGTAAACCCTGAAGACATTTTGTTAAAGAAAAGCAGTATCGATCATACAAAAGGCCATGGATTCCAAGACTGGGGAGCTCCAGAACTGGTTAGTCTATAGCCATAGAAAGGGGCTTGGCAGCCGTCAAGCCTGAGGGGTGGGCTAGGGTGAGTGAGGGTGTCACTGATAGTGGGCTTTGGGTGGTGGTTGGGACAGCAGAAATGCTCCGGTGTTTGGTCGTGGTGGTTAGGAACCAAGTACAACTTGAGCAAATACACTAAAAAGCGCACATGTTGAACACCACAGCACATTTTGCGCACGGGTGAATTTTACAGACGTGAAATATGTTTCAATAGAAAAGCAAGACACCACTTCCTTCCCACAGATGCTGGTAGCATTACTGCAAGGGAATCATCTGTTCAGGGCCCCATCATCTGAGGATCTGATGAGGGAGTTATGGCTTTGAGTCTTAGAGGCAACAGAGCAAGGCAGGTTTCTCATCTGTATGTCGGAATCACCATAGTGGTGACATCCACACAGTGGGGCTGGAGCTCAAATGATGCCTGGTTCACACTTGAGCAGCACCAGCCCTGGGAGGCTGAGTCCTGGGGGAGTGAGGCAGGGTCCAGACTGACAAGCAGCACTGGGTAGACGCAGTTCATCCTTCAGGGTATCTCCTATTGTCCCTTTAGCCTCTCCAGTTCCCACCATGCTGAATGCCCCTTGGGCCTGGATTGCTTGGGGAAGCTGGAGTGGACCTCTGATGCCTTTACATAGTGTGGCTACAGGCGGGCACTGTCCATTCTCTCTCTGAGCCTTGGTTTGTCCAACAGCCAGATGGCTTTAGGACAGGGTGCCTGCCACTTCAGGTGACGGTGATGATGAAAGGGAGGCGTGGATGTGTGACACTTTCCAGGGCATTTCTTCTAGCACTCTGCGCCCGTCAGTGTTTATGATCATGTATTTTGTAGAATGTTTATTTTGAAAAGTCTGTTATTGCCGGGCTCTGTTCCAGTCACGGGGGAGACAGCAGGGAATTAAAAAGACAAAACTCCTCGCCTTCGTGGAACTTACAGTGGGGGTGGGCAGACAAACAGAATGAGCAGACAAATTATATTTAAGAACAAGGCTGAGAAAATAAATCTGAGACTATGGGAGGGAGCTTAGGGGGGGGGGGAGGGGCTCCAGGGCTGCAAAAGTCTTACTAACCAGGCAGGATGGTGCATGCCTGCAACCCCAGCCCCTGGGAGGTTCAGGCAGGAGGATCAAAGTTCAGGGCCAGCCTCAGTTATATGATGAGCTGAGAGAGGAAGGGAGAGACAGGGAGAGGGGAAGGATCGGGAAATGGAGAGGGGGAGAGAGAGAGAGATAAACAGAAGGAGAAGAATGAGATAGAAACCTGAGATAGAAAGAGAGAGCCATGCAGGTTTCCGAGGAAGCGAAAACATCATACTAGGTAAGTGTGGCAGACCCTGAAGACATCAGTGTGACCGGAGCGGAGAAGAGCCTGAGTGGCAGGGACAGGTCCCAGGGGCCTTCGAGGATGGCTCTCCCTCCAGCACCCAGGAGGGCTTCCAGAAGAGGATAGCCTCCCTGACCCAGGTTACAGTGACTTCTGCAGAACCCACGCCTCCCCCTGACTCACACTCTGTGCTTTCTCCTGCAGTACCAGCCAGGGGCCTCCATGGGCGCTTGAGGGCCGGGCGCCAGGGCCGCGGGCACGAGCATGGTGAGACACCAGCCCCTGCAGTACTACGAGCCCCAACTGTGCCTCTCATGCCTCACGGGCATCTATGGCTGCCGCTGGAAGCGCTACCAGCGCTCACACGATGACACCACACCGGTGAGCTTCCCTGAGATGGCGTCCGAGGCATCCAAATGCCTGGTGATAGGGCCTGGAGCTGGGGGAGATCAGGGTTCCATTGTCTCTGTGTGGTTCAGGGAAGGCCCATAGCCCTTTCAGAGTTCAGTTTCTTCCTCAGCAAAATTGGCCTATAGCGATTCCCGAGGCCCCTGGTCATGTGGGATGGTCGAGAAGGGACTTGTCTGCATGGGTGTAGATAGTTAGCTATTAACTGTCTTCTGGTAGTGGGGCAGCCTGCTCCAGGGGCCTGGGCAGGAAGGAGTGGGGGCGATCCTAGAAGGGTCACCCCAAGAGGAACAGAAGTTCTCAGTTCCCACTGACCTGAAAGGCCAGGTTGGGGTGTCAGGAGGGTGAAGAGGTAGGTCTGGCCATCCTGGAGCCTGGGAGCTGATGGGGCCATGGCTTGGCACCAGAGCCCAGTCACCTGAGCTGCTGGCTTGCCAGGCCTGGCAGCAGGTGCTAAGCTGGATAAAGAGGCCTCAGTGCTGGCTTCCCGGCCAGACCAAGCAGCACTCCTGTCCCTGGGGCGCTATCAGCCTGTGGATCTGGTTTCTTCTCTGAAGGAACCCGATTCCTGTGTGGTGTTTATCTAAAAGCTTTGCTGCCTGGAGAACAGCTTTTCACCTCCCTCTTGCTTGTCTGAACAAAGAAGGTAGCTTCTGAATTCACCAGCCCTAAACAGGCTGGAGGGTCAAGGGTGCAGCAGCTGAGGTTGGAGGCTGAGCCAGCCTGTAGGAATGGGGAGGGTCAGGGGGCTTGCCTACCTGCCTGCCCTCATCTGTTTGTGCAAGGCTGTGTCAGGAGCCTAGGACCCCCATGAGAAGCACAGAATGGACCCAGACACTCCACACTGGGAGTCCAGCAGAGAGGAGGAGCCATGACTGAAGGGAGAGGAAGAGGAAGGGCATAGCGAAGGCCACACAGTAACCCTGGCAGTGCCAGGATGGAACCCATCTTCCACTGTGGCCTCAGCCTGAGTTGGCATCCTGGGCACTACATGGTGTGGGCATTCACTCTTGGGTAAACAGAGTTTTCTGCCCAAGAGAGACACAGACCAGAGTTGACAAAGGATCCGTGGTACATCTTCCGTGAGTTGCCAGTGTCCATGAGCTACGTACTTGGAAGGGAGAGGAGGTAACATACCCTCTCACGGGCCAACATGTGAGATAGGGATGTTAAGTGACCAGCATGGTGTCACCTGTGAGAAGATGTTAGGACAAGTCCTTCCAACTACGGCCTCACTGAGATGGGAAGGGACCAGATCGACCTTATGGGCCACCCACTTTGCTCCACAGCAGTCTGCCCCATTCGGGCCTAGGGCAGGCAGCAGGCCTCTTTGACCTGACTGCCCTGGGACTGCTACCCTCTGTGCTCTGTGAGTCAGTGCTCTACTGACAGGCTCAGCTCCTTTTGTTCCTGTGACCCATGGGTCACGGAGAAGCAGAAGCCAGGGACTGGAGCAAGATCATACAAGTGGTAATAAGCAGAGCTGGGGATGGAAGGCAGCCGAGGCAATGGAGGGGTGACCAAGCTCCTCAGGGAAAGGCCACTGGCCAGGCAGCCTTCTTAGGCCATGAGTCAGGAAGTGAGGGGGCTTGACTGTGACCAAAAGAAGGGCGGAGAAGGTGTGCCACCGAGGCAGTGACTAGGAGCCTGGACACAGCTACAGCCCCAGCTGTGAGGACACCAGGGTCTGGGATGCTGGGAACTGAGGCTGAAGGAGTGGCAGAGACTTCAGTTCATTCTGTTTCTGCAGATGGCTGAGCTCACCTCAGGGGACCCCAAAGTCAGCTGATGATGAGCCTCAGAGGCTCACAGCTCACTTCCTCTCCTACTTGTGTGAACATTTTCTTTCTCTCCTCCCCTCTCTTCAGATTTCCTAGTCTCCTCCTGCTGCAGATGGCCAGGATGGTGATGGGGCTATGCTGGACTCTCTTACCAGGCACAGTAAAGGGAACGAGGTCTGTGATCACAAAGACAGCGGGTGCAGGCGAGGCATGGAGTTCAGGTGGTAGAATGCTTGCCTAGCATGCAGGAAGCCCTGGGTTTGCTTCCCAGCATTGGATAAACCGGGCATGGAGGCATGTGGCTCAGGTGTGTGAGCCCAGCACTGAGGAGTGGAAGCAGGAGGATCAGAAGTTCAAGGTCATTCTCAGACACTTAGAGAGTGCCAAGCCAGCCTGAGTTATCTGAGGCCCTGTCTCAAAACAAAACGAAAGTAGCTGGTGTAGGACAGGGGTTATGTACAGTCCGCTGGGCAGGTCGAGGCCATTGCTGGCTCTGGGGAGCAGGGAGGAGAAGCCTCTGCAAGGGAGTCCCCATCACCTAGATCTCACTTGTGAAATGGAAGCTAGGAAATAAGTCAGATAGTCTTGGTAAGAGTTAATATTATTGAGTGCCTGCTGCATTCAGGGAGAGAATGATTTACTGCCCGTAAATGGACATCCCTGCTGGCCGCATCTCATTGTGCACCCACTTTACAGAGGGAGAAATCCAGGCCCAGGGCAGCTGTGCAGGAGGTCATGACAGGTCTGCAAGCCGCAGTGGCCGGAGGCTGGAGGCTGCAGGAAGATTGCTTGCAGTGATGTATGGATAAAGAGAGCCCAAGGAGAATGGGGCCAGGAGCAGACTCAGGAAATTGCTTGACTGAGGAACAGGGTCTGGGGTGAGGCAAGGTTGTTCTCTGATGCCAGGCCGGGTGATACGGATGAGCAGGATCACAGAACTTAAAACAGAACCTCTCCATGAAGGCCACTCTTCCCCCACTCCCAAGCCTTTGTTCACAGGAGACACACCATATGGAAGCAGGAGTCTGGGAGCATGGAGATGGAATTGCCTCTCCTGCTGCTGGCCAAGGGTGTGGAGCAGCTCGGCTGAGGGTGCCTCACGCGACGGCGAGGAAGGGAAGCGGAGCTTTTTATAACTGAGGATAATTAATTGGCTGTTGTTTGTGACTCATTATTTTAATACTGCCAATTAAGGACTCAGTGAGACAGAGACTGTTCTCAAGCTGGCTCTGGCCCTCCTCCCTCTGGCAGCCCTCGCCCAAGTCCCTGGGTCCCCTGAAGGTGGCAGTGTCAAAACCAGCTTCCATACTGAGAGGGATTTAGGTCAGAGGCCTGGAGGAACTTCTTAGCCAAGAAGCAGCTCCCAAACACAAGTCAGTATGTGCAAGAAGCAGAGTATGGCAATCAGCTGTCTTGCACGTCTGTGCTACCCTTGCCTTTTAAAAGCTGTTATGACCTTAATGGATCCCTCCCAGCTTGTGGATGGAGCTCCAAGAAGACTAATTTATGCAAGCTGAGGGGCCATTGGCACAATGTGCACCCCTGCTCACACCCCCAGCCTGCATCTTCTCTCCTCTTGCACCTCCAGTGAGTTAGGCTGAGCTGCACTTACGTATGCAATCAACAAACCTATTCTGGCACATGCTCACGAATCCCAGTTGTAGCTGACCTGGTTCTTTCCTCCCTTGAAAGGGAGCCCAGGCTGGTGAGGTCCAGGGGACAGTTATGAATAGACACCCAGATCACACAGGGAAATCAAAGCCAGATCCAGGGGATGCTGGGAGTGGGTGGTAAGTGTATGGGGCAGGGTGTCTGTTGCTACTGACTTGTGTTTGGGAGCTGCAAATCATTGCACTTCATCTGGAGGAGGGGAACATGCTACCTGGAGGCCTGAGCCTGCGGGCGGTACTGAGCAGCCCAGGCTTCAGCCTTGGGTCAAGCTGCGCAAAGGCCCCAGGGTTACACTGTACAGAATACTCTGAGAGCCCTTGAGAGGAAGGCCAGGGAGCCAGAAGAGAGTTTGGGGAGGTGACGTGCGCATGTGTGTGCACACGTGCGCATGTGCAGGGATATGGGCAAGAGGAAAGATTCCACAGACACCTCCAAGGTCCATTCACAGGCTGACCCAGGCAGAACCTTGGAAAGAGTCCCTGTCATCCCATAGTTCTTAGTCTGGGAAGTTGGAAGCCACCCTAAGAGATGCGGGCTGTGCTGTGACTGTGGGTAAGTCTTTGGGAACGAAACAGCGGGGGCGGGCAGGCAAGTCAGTGTTCCCAGCCCCGGTGGCCTCCCTCTTGGGGTGGAACTGGAAGAAGGTCTGCCATGAAGGTCTGTTGCCTCTGCCCCTCCCTTGCCCTTCCACACCAGCCACGCTAGCCATGCCATCCAGGCTTCTCCGTGTTCCTACTAATCTGGCCCCCTCTGCAGACGGCTTCGCCTCCCTGCCCCAGTGCCCACTGCTCCCCCTTCTCTTACCTCAGATGTCTTTCCACCACACCAAGCCATTGCTCCTCCCATCCTGTGGGCTCTCACAGCACTTTGGGCCAGTGCTAGCCATAAGGACTGGGATTTGCTGACCCTTCCAGTGGACTCCAGGCCTGGCTCAGGCTTGGCAATGCATGCTAAGAGAAATTCAGGAAGGGTGATGGCCGGGACAGTGAACTAAGGAAGACGTCAGGGGATGTGCCTGTCATCTTGCTGACTACTATGGGGGAGTTCTTGAGTGGTGGGGTCCTGGAGAGGAAGACGCGCATATATGATAAGGAGCTTGCTGTATGCCAGGCCTGCCTCTTGGGTTTCTGGCTGTGGCTGGAAGGGCAGGGTCCTGACTCAGCCCTTGCGTTCTCTCAGACCACCCTTGAAGGCTGAGATTGGCTTTTTCTACAGGTGGACAAGAAGGGGAATTTCCCAGCTTCCTGTCCTGGCAGCCTTGTGGTTTGAGTCGTGGTTGGGGTGTAGAGGAAGAGAGACTTCGGGGTTGCCTTGGTGATGAAGTCCTTAAAGCAGATTCCAGGATACGGTTGGATTCAGCTGGACCCTCCTGGCCAGGCAGCTGCATCTCTAACTCTGCCTTTTCTTCTGATGCTACCCCAGCCCCCAGGCAAGCCCCGGGCTTCTCAGCCTCAGCCTGCTTGCCAGTTAAATGGGGTATTAGACAGCAGGTACCCACGTGCCTCCTGTCCCATGTAAGAAGAGACTCAGTTCTAACCTTGAGAAGAGTTTGCCCCCTCTACGGACTTCCCATGGATGGCACTCTCCTTTTGGTGGCTACAGGGTCCTGAAGGATGAGGAATGATCTTCTGGACTTTAGTTTTCTACTTCTATAGTGGGGTGGTGTGAAGAAGAGAATAGGAGAGGGTCTCCTGGCATTTTTCATCTCCTCTGTGAAGGGCACTAACACCACCTAGATCTGATCAGGTGGAGGCCTGGACCATTCCTTAGGGAGGGTACATAAACTATTCCAGCCCGGGCCTGTAAACTGGGTGGGCCTAAGGGGCTCAGTGGCCTGTCCTCAGGGTCCTCCAGCTCTGCTGTGCCTGAGGGATGGACAGGAGGAAAGAAGAGTTGCCAGCTGGGCCTGATGCCATCCTCCCACCTAATGAGCTGCTCTGAGGGCGCCCTGGCAGAAGCGAGGACAGACAGAGTTCTAATTGCCCAGCCTTCTATAGCCCGGAGAAACAAATCCAGCCTCTTAGGCTGCCAGGAACTGGCTGGCGGTGGGATTCTAATAATCCCCTCCCAGCTAGGCCCTAATCCTGCCATCTAACTCAGCCCTGCCCAGCAGCCCCTCCCCCAAATCTCCTGGGCCTGAGCCAGCATAATCCTGCCAGGGCATGCCTGGCTCTGCCTCCCAGCAACTCCTGCCCCCTTCCCAGCCCACATTTCCTCCATCCCTCATTTGAAACTGGGCGAGTTGATCATTGGACAGAGGTGTCCCTGAACGCTGAGAGTTGCATGTCTCTCTGGGACTCCTAAGCAGAGCTGGACCACACGAGACTCTGGGACAGTTAAGCTGAACAGGCCCGCTCAAGGCAGAGTCACACACGGGAAAAAGGCCTGCTTCTGTCCAGACAGGCTGAGAATCTAGAAACAAATGTGCAGACACTGGAGAACTTGCCGTGTAGTAAAGTGAGGTGGTGTCATTGCAAGTGTCCTGTAGTATGGGGACAGTCATATAGCGGCAGTGGGAGATCTTGCCCCTTACCTCACACCAGAATAAATTCCAGATGGATTGAAATGTATCTTCCCTATTTTTAAACGTTTCTTCTATTTAGGAAGCATAGAGGAAATTGTTGAGAAAATCAGACCGCCTGGAAAGACGTGAATGGAAAGACACTTGAGGCTTTGTTGTGCTCTAGGGTAGGCTCTGGAGACCCTCTTGGTGTACTGCCGTCCAGAAGGATGGGTGGGGCTCAGCATTGACGGTAAGGCTGAGCATTCCCGCTGTAACTATGACTTAAGTGTAGTGTCTGCTCTTGGCTGCTCTCCTCAAGCACAAAGGCGGACTTGAAGAAAGTCAAAGGGGGTAGACCTGACGATGTGAAAATTTAAATTGGGGGTCTGAGGTGGAGCTCAGTTGGTGGAAGGCTTGCCAGGTTTGCTGAAGCTGACGTTCAGCACTTCCTAACACCATGTAATCCCAGCTCTTGGGAGATAGAGTCAGGAGGACCAGGGGTTCAAAGTCATCCCTAGCTTAAAAAAATAAGGGGTGGATGGACAAGATGGCCAAGAAGGTATAGGCACTTGTCCAAGCCTGGTGACCTTGAGTTCAAGCCCTACAACCTGCAGTGGAGAGATCCAACTTGCCAAAATTGTCCTCTGCCTTCCACAAATGTACCACGGCATCCACATGTACATGAGTGTAGACACATACCTAACCAAACATTATTTTATTATCAAATTACTTAATTTGAAAAAAATGGCCGTAGAAGAGAAGCCTGGACAAGACTTGGCGATATTACTTGTTCTCTGAACAAGAAGTGCCCAATCCATGTCTGCCTCTCTGTTCCTCCCTGGCCAGATGGAGGTTCATCATCGGCCGGTCCTCCCAGCAAGGTTTTCCTACCAACCTCCCTTCCTCCTCCTCCAGGAAGCTCTCTGTGCCTGCCTCGGTCCTCCCATAGTAGATGGTAAATCTCATCCTCTGCGCTCTTGGGCTGTCCTTGCTCTCACCCATGCCCAGGACTGAAGTGGCCGGTCTGCTACCTGGTCACGGCAGCGGACTGTTGGGTCTCCACAGGGAAGGGCTCAGCATCCCTGTGAGGAGTGACTGGGAAGATCAGTGGTGTGGGGTGTGAGGCAGGAGCTTTTCTGGGTGCATGTCCGTGTGTCCCAACTCCATCTGCGGCCTTCTCTGTCAATCTGCACTCCCTTGCTGGGTTCCTAACCCCATGACCCTGTCTCTAGGCCATTCTTCTACCTTGCTTCTTCTACCTAGTTTCTCCATTTCTTTAGTGGAAGGGTGAGATGGTGAGACCTGAAATTCTCTTCACCTGTGACCCGCAGTGGGACCTCGGCCAAAGCTCTGACTCTCTAAGCCCGTTTCCTCTGTGGTCAGACAAGGATAGTTACATGTCCTGGCTCTTGTTTTCTTGAGACAGTTGAGGATAACAGAGACACCTAGGCCTGGTTTCTAGTTCTGGCTGACCAGTGCTGTGTGTTTGTTCTTTGTGACCTTAGGCCAGTCACTTTCCCTGTCTGGGTCTCAGTCTCAACCATCCTACCTGCTTTGCTGAACAGTGGGAGAGAGACGTAGAGAACCCTACCCCAGTGCCATGAAGAGCTCCTCCAGGCCTCTCTCTCCCAAAGCTAGGGCTACAGCCTGTGTGAGAGGCAGGGGTTGAGCAGTGGCGTGCCAGGGGCATGTCACAGTCAGCCTCCTGACTGAGCTCCTAGGGCCCACAGCACAAAGCCTGCAGAGCCAGGCCTGACTTCTTGTTCTCCCTGCCTCTGGGTGCCCACCCTGGGCCAGGAGCAGGTGATCGGGCTTGCTGTCCTCAGCAGCCAGAGGAAGACTCAATGTAGAGCAGGGGGAGGGCGAAGACTTGATCACTGTCTTCACATAATTAAAGGGCTGTCAGACGTGAATGGTAATTATAGGAACCATGGTGGATCTGGCGACTTACAGCTTACATGTGTAATCGCTGGGGCCTGGCAGCTTTCCTGTGAGGTGGTGGTGATGTCATCTCTGTGAACAGGGGAGGAAGCTGAGGGTTGAGGTGCTGAGGGCTTGGCCACAGCCGCACAGCCAGTGGGTAGGAGGACTGGAATTAAAGCCCAGCTGTCACACACACACACACACACACACACACACACACACACACACACACACCACTCTCTCATTGGCCATTTGACTCCAGTATTGTTTGACCCCCTTTGGCTGGATTGGTCTGTGTGGTTTCCATCTAAGGGGAGTGGTTTTTAGCTCCACTGGAGGGAGTCAGAGAGGTGGAGGGGTGGGCGGGGCAGGGAACCAAGGGAACAGCTCCCCTTCCTGGCCAGCTCCACTTGCAGGTGCTTTATTAGTGCCCTGTATGGCACACCATACCTGTCCTCATTCTGAGAGCAGGAAGCTAGGGCTCTGAAGAGGTTGGACAATCTCCAGGGCTACTCAGCTATGACCATCCCAGGATTCAAACCCAGCATTGCCGAGGGTCTGAGCCTGCCTGCTGGTCAGGCTGGGGGTCTAAGAGGGAAGAGCTTTGGGGGGTTCTCCCTGGGGCTGCCTGAGCTGCAGCAGGCTGAACTCCCACCCTGCCCTGGGACACAGGAGACAGGAACGGAGTGGGACATCTCAGGCTCCAATGTCTATGACTCTGAGTTGTTGATGTTGCCAGGGTGGGGCCGGCAGCTCCTGCCCTGTCAGATCACAGAGTTCAGAAACCAGGCTCTGTTCTGTCCAGGTACCCCAAAAAAGTGACTGCGCCGTCAATGATAGGCAGCTGTGTGCATCCTGGCGGCAGTCAGGGGTTCACAGGAGCTGGTAGCGAGTGGAAGCCTCAGGAACATAGTCGGCCCACCCCGGGTGCTGCCCATGCGTCCTGTGTCCAGTCGGGTTTGGGACTGTCAGAGCCTGGCTGCTAATGAGCTCTTTCTGTCAGTAGGGTCTTGGAGTGCAGAAGGCTCTGGGGTCAGGGTGGAGGTTGGGGGGGACTGGACACAGGCGAGGATGGTCACATGCTCATCAATAAGAGGTAGGGAGGAGAAACCACCACCTTTGAAGAAATCAGCCCCCTGTGGCCCCTCTGCCACAAAGGGTCTCAGCTCCTGGAGGACCAAGGTGAGAGTGGGAGGAGATGAGACAGGGCTGTGGGGCTGGAACCTTGGGGATTCTCTGTCAGTTATCACTCCTCGGCCTCTATCCCCTGGAGCAGGGATACAGAATGCTGCCTGGCCAGGCCAGACCTCTCTGCCCTCCCAACCCAGACCTCTTCTCTCCATGTGGCAGACTCCAGCACAGGCCTTCTGCCACCTATGTGAACACAGAGGGGCTGTTCCCTTAGTCCAGCCCCCAGCTGCCTGGGCTCGGTGGGCCCCTGGCCTGAGGCCAGTCTGTTCTTTGAACCTAGCCTCCTTGCATCTCACAGTCTCACATCCATCCTTTCTTGGTTCCCCACACCATATCTGAGCACCACTTTGTGTCCCAACACGCTGGTAGGCACTGGAGACCCAGGTCACACCATGCCCCACTGCTCTCCGAGGAATGTGTGAGCTAGTCAGTGAAGTCCCCTTTATGACACACTTACTGTGAGTCACTGGAAGCAGCTCAGCTTACTCGACAGCACCCTTCCAAAGTAAGGCTTGGAGTTCCCATCCTCTAGGTGAGGCCTCCAGGCTCTGAGGGCAGAACCCTGGCTAAAGCAGCAACTCTGAGACACATAGCCTCGCTCTGCAGCTGGGTGCAGTTGGAGGGCAGGTGGCTGGGTATCAAGAGTCAGCACAGGATGTTTGGGGGGTGGGAGGTCTTTGGGGGACACAAAGGCATCCAGGAGGAGCCAGAGGTTACGCCTGGGGGGGTTCAGCCTGCAGAAAGGGTGTGTGTGTGAATGGACACTGAGCCTGGGGTTGCCATATAGAGTCCCAGTGGGGTAGGATAAGTTCAGGGGGAACATCTCAGAACTCCCTTACTTGGTGACCTCTCCGACCTCTACTAGCCCATGTTGACCCCTCCTTGACTACTGTCTGCCAAATGACTGTCATAACGCTATACGTGTGTGGTTAACTGCCTTGAATGGTAGGCACAGTTGCTTACCCACAGGTGATCAGAAGGGTCCTTCCCTTTCTGAGCCATCATGTGCTGCACCACATTCCTGTAACCCCCTCTGGTACCATGCAGAGAGACGTAGGGCCAGGGCCTTGAGGTCCACTGGTGTCGCCTTGGAGGCTGGTGAGGCAGTGTGCCCTCTGTATCTCCTTGGAGCCCAGCCAGACCCACTCGCTAATGGGCAGAGCATGCCCAGGCCTTTCTCCTTGGTAATTCTCCCTGACAAGGCCCATTAGTGCCCCTGAGAGCCTCTCTATCAGTGGGACTGCGGGGAGGCCACCTCCTCTCCCACTCGTCACCTTCCTTCCCCATCTCCTCTCTTCCAAGCGCGCCATTCAGTTTTTTCCTCTGATTGTTCTCGGTACAGCCATGTGCCCCTCTCCCTGCTGTGTTGGGGCCTCTTCGTCCCCATCCGTCAGCTACCTGTGGCCTAATGACCTCCAGCTTCTGAGGGATTTTAATCACTAGGCTCCTTAGCCCTAGCTTCTGAAAATGAGGTTCCTAGTTCCTGGTTTCCAAGGCCCCGCACCCTCCTGCCATGCCTACTTACTGGCTCTAATCTTGTCAGTTCCTGACTGCTGAGAGCCTGGGACCCCTCATATGTACTCTGCCCTGGGATGTGGCCAAGTGAGCCCCTGCCCGCCCTCCTTCCCCAACCTGTTCCACCTAAGCTTTGGCCCCTTAGCAGTGCTGTCCTGGGGCTTGTGTCATGCTTGTGGTACATCCTCTGCCTGCCCTCTCCACACCCAGGCTATTTGCCTAGGACAGGCCCCAGTAGGTTCAGGCTCCCCGTCCCCAGAGCCTCCCTCTGCCTCAGTGGGCTAGCTGTGGGTGTGCCCTGGTGTCTGTGGAGCTGAGACCAGTGGCAGTTTGTGCTTCACAACGTGATGGGGAGGTGGAAGTAGGCTCCAACTGAGTGGAGCCCGATGTGAAAGCTGACCTGGGACCTGTCAGCTCAACTCCAGGAAACAAGCCTTTGATGAGCAAGTAGGAGCTTGAGGCAACAGGCGAGACTGTCGGGACTGGGCCTAGGGCTGGAGGGGAAGGTACAGGCTCTGGGGAGAAGGACTGAGTGCCACTCACTCTGCTCCTTCACCATCCCAGCCATTTTAGTGCCCCCCACCCCCAGGTCCTGTCCCTACAGGAAGACAGGTGTCCTGTCTTGTTCCTAGTCAGGACTCTCTCTCCTAGTCTGGGTCAGTGCTGGCCCATGCCCAGGTGGGGCGGGGACACAGGGGAGCTTTTCTCTGAAAAGCTATCTTCACCCCCCCCCCCCCCCAACCTGGTGTAGCCCAGGCTTGAAAGAATGTCACCTTCACATCCCTGTTTACAAGCAGAGCAGGGTTAGGCCCAGCAGCCTAGCTCTGCACATGCCTGTGAGCGGTGGCAGCTGCTCACCCAAACATGGGTCACCACATTGGTACGAGGGTGCCAGTGTGTACCCAGGCCCGGATTATCCAGGTTGAGAACCTCTCCTGCATGGTGGCAATGGGCCACTCATATCAACCTTGTGCTATGAATGCCATTATTGGATTTAGTTCAGTCACAGAGAGGTTGAGAAACCTGTCCAGAGACACACGGCTTGTCAGTGGTAATGGGGATTTGAGATTCCCAGGCAGTCTGGCTCCAAACACAACATTTAGTTACTGATGTGGGATGGAGGGGGTCTGGGAAGTTAGGGAATGTTTTTTTCTCCTCCTGACACCCTCTTTCCTAGTCATCAATACTAATGGGTCCCGTGCCATCTAGGGGCACAGAGAGTGAGTTTGGAGAAGAGAGGCATTGATGGAGCACAGTGAGGTCGAGCAGCTAGAGCTGAGTGCAGGAAGGCTTCCCAGAGGGGGAGCCATGTGACCCAACTCCATGGATCCTCCATAGGAACATGGAGTGACAAGCCCAAGCCTGTGGTCCTTCCCAGTGGAGGGGATGAAGCTGGGGTCAGAGGTCACACACGCAGAAGAAAGGGCATTCCTTGCTTGGCTAAACAGTGAGGATCCAGGAGGATATTAACCAATTGGAACTCCTGATCCTTTTGCCAGGCTGGCCATCCTGTGTTGGAGAGATCAGAACGGAAATGGGATTTTGAGGGACTCAGCGCTCCAGGGGTGAATAATCTGAGTTCTCGAATCTCGTTTCAGATCATTGCTGTTGACCTCAGCAGCTTCTCAGGGCATAGCAAGATGATCTGCCCTAGTTTGTGCTGCTGAGCTCAACAGAGGCATGGAAGCTGGGGAAAACCCAGGGCTTGGCCAGCGGATGCACTTGCAAGCCTCTGAGCCCAGGCTCCCACGAGCTTCATGGCTGGGTCTGTGTTTACCCACTCCAGCAGGAGTGGAAAGGGTGTGTGTGATCTTTCCCAGCTCAGTCCTGAGGCCCCAGCACCATAGTGAGAAGGCAGTTGCTGCCTTTCTTCCATTTAGGGAACTCATTGGTCCTAACCTTCTACTAATTAGCTGTGTGTCTCTGGCAAAGTGATTGGTCTCTCTGGGCTTCAGTGTTTCTGTTGGTAGTATCGGGTAGAGGTGGTAAGCAATGCCTGCTGTGTGAACCTATGAGAATGGGACAGGGGAGATGTAAGGGGCTGGGGGGTGTCGCTCGTTGATAGTGTATGCCTAGCATGCACAAAACCCTGCTTTCCATACCCAGCACCACCTTAAAACTACTTGGTTGGCAGGAGTGGTAAAGAGCGCACATTGATCTTCCAGAGGACCTGAGTTCCATTTCCAGCATCCATGTGCATCTCACAAGTGCCTATTATAATTCAGCTCCAGGAGGATCCATTGCCTCTGGCTTCCACATTGTACACATGTACACACACACACACACACACACACACACACACACACACACACACCCCACAAATAAAAGTCATAAAATAAATCTTAAAATAGCTGGGCCTGGGGGCACATATCTGTAATCCCAGCATGTGGGAGGTGGAGACCAAGAGGACCAGGCGTTCAAGGCCATTTTCAGCTACATAAGGAGTTTGAGGCAGGCCAGGGCTACAGGAGACTCTGTGAGAGGCTTTCTTTGTTCCTAGGGACCAGTACCAGGACAGAGGGCTAACACACACTGGGCAGGCCTCCACATGCAGCAGAAGGGCCTTAGACACACGCTTGCTTCCTGGTGGGACCCTCGTCCTGCTCCGGCGAGAGCCTCCCGATGTGACTCCACCCTCTGCTCTCCTCTTGCAGTGGGAACGCCTGTGGTTCTTGCTCCTGGTGTGCACCTTCAGCCTCACTCTCACTTGGCTCTACTTCTGGTGGGAAGTTCACAACGACTATGATGAATTCAACTGGTAAGTGGAGGAATCCCGAGGGCCCAGCCTGGCCCTAGAGTTCTACAACCAGCAGCCCCTGTGGCCTCAAGCAAGGCCAGCTCTGGAGCCCAGATCCTGCCCATCTGCAGGCCTTCAGGAAGGCTTCCTGGAGGAGGAGACATGGGAACTAGCCTGATCTGGCTCTTAGGTCCCCTAAAGTTTACAGGGAGACCCAGTGATGCTCTCTAGGCCCAGGCTGTGAAGAACAGGAGCAGAAGGCAGAGCGATATCAGCCTGAGGTGGAGGGCTGCTAGCCCACTTCGGAGAAAAGAGCTGCAAGACCAAGAGAGACCAAGATCTGGGCAGAAGAGGCAGTCCCTAGCCTCGGGCTCCCTGGCTCCTGTGTCTGGACTGGCATGGCTGGCAGATGTCACTATCTAATTCATCTCTGCCTCCTTTAGGGGCACTTTGGGTCCAAGGGCAGGTACAATATTACCCATGCCCTCACCTCCTCCCTCGCCAGCTTTGTGTTGACCAGGAAAGGGCGTGGGCAGGGAAGAAGATTCTGGGTGCTTCTGACAACTCTTCCACTGACAGATTTTTGAAAACGGAGGCCCAAGTTCATGTATCTAGTGCGAGGAGTCAGTGCTAGGGAGCAAGCCTCTGGTGCACTCTGAGTTTCTTTCTCCCTCTGTGAGGTGGGATAACTCCAGTCTCATCAGGTTCTTAGGAGGAGGAGACAGGGGGATGAGTGGGGGCGGGGCACGGAGCTGCTTCCTGGGAGGCCAAGTCTCCACCGGAGGGAGGCTCTGACTCAGAGCACCGGCTCGGCAGACTCGGCTTCTGGTGGGCTGAGGTTCAAGAATTCTGCTGGGATCCCAAGACTATTAATGGAACATGACGTCTGCTGTCCACCCACCTGTGTGTTAGTTACTTTCCCATCGCCGGGACAAAATGGCTTAATACACGCAACTTGAGAAAGGAGAGGTTTGCTTTGGCTCACAGTTCCAGAGCACAACCTGTCAGTCATGGCAACAGGAGCTTGGGGCAGCCGCCTTTATCACATCAGGCTCAGGGGGAGATAAATTCTGATGCTCATCCTGCCTCCTGCCCCCAGCCCATGGGATGGCACCACCCACACTCGGGGTGGTCTCCCCGCCTCATTTTTAACCCCATCTAGAAACTCCCTCAGTGCCTCCTAGGTGAGTCTAGATTCTGTCAAGTTGACGATTGAATTGTACTCTCCGAAGCTCCAGACTGGGCCACTGTCATTAATGAATACGGTAAAGGACACACTGCTGTTGCCTCCACCTGACCTGTAGCCCAGCAAGATGAGCCAGGCCCACTCACGTGCTGGAGCTGGGCCCTGGTCTCTATTACATACCACAGGTCAATCATGCACCTTTGTAAGTATCTAAAGCATGGGTAGTATGGTAGATGCATGAGAACATTACTTGCTGGCCCTCAGTGGCAATCCCTAGACAGCGGCACACACCCTGTATATATGAACAAAGTGAGGTCTGAGGGGGGACACTCACCCGTGGTCATACAGCCAGTCAGTGCCAAGGACACATGGCAAGTGCAGTCTGAGGAAATACAGGCTCAGAGAGGGTAGAAGGGCCTTTGTGAGGTCACACAGCAAGCTGCCAATAAATCAGTGAAGGAGGTTTGACCCTCCATAGCTCCCTGTCACTGGAAGATTCAGCAGAGGCCAGCCTGTCAAGAAGGCAGCACAGAGGCCTGCCTGAAAACTACAGCTCCTTTACCTGCCAGCTGTTTCCTGGGAGGCTGGAGCTTCTCCTGAGTCTCTGGGATTACGTCCTGCACAAAGAGGATGTAAGCACCAAGGGTCAGCACTGGCTGGGCATAGGCAAGGAGAGCCACGTAGGGCCGAGAGTGTCCAACCTTTTGACATCGAGACACAGTGGGTGCTGTCATCGACAGTGTACGCTAGAGTACTACACAGTGGGGTTATTGCAAACAGACAGACACACCCAAAGTAACAAAACTCACAACAATGTTTGACGAAGTTTACAATTTGTCTTGTACAGGTTGGACACACCTGGTAAGCTATTATGGTTTGTCCTGGAGGCTCTCCTGCCCAATGTGGCCACACTTGAGAGGCCAGTGGGACCAGAAAATCTTTCAGGAGTAGCTCCAGGGCTGATTCCCAAACTTCTTTGGGCCTCAGTTTCCCAAGCTGTACAATCAGATGAACATAGCCTGTGGTTTTCTGAATGGTAGGCCTTCCCACAGGCTCAGAGCAGGGCCCTGGGAAGGGATGGGGAGGCAGATGCCCTGGGAAATCTTCCTATTGTCTCCTCCCAGCTCCAGGAAGGTTACCACTACCTGTGCTGATGCTGGCTCACTCCTTAATACCCTGAGTGAGTTATTTTATCCTCTGAGCCTCTCTTTCCCTACAAACACAAGGAGGGTGTGAGTGAGGCATCATTCTGGGGAGTAGCTAAGCTGCATCCTCCAGGACCCTTAAGAAGCTTGCTCCCTCCGCCCTGTCATTCTGTTTATAGCAACCCAACCCAAGGAAATAGAAATGCAAAAAGATGTGTCCATTTTCTCATTTTTGTGTTAGTTTATAAAGTGAATCATTGCAAGCTATGATGTTCCACTAATGGGAAGCTGACTATAGATGGCACATGAATGCAAGAAGACCACATGCTGCTTTAAAATAAATCACGGTTTCTCAGCACTTTTCCTGGTTTCAGTGGGTGCTCTTGTTAGGAGGACATTTATTATGTCCTTGTCACAAGCCTCCCTCCCTTCATTCCCTGAAGCCCGGTGAAGGGCTTTCTCTTATTCCCACCCTACAGGTGAGTGGACTAGAGTGTTATATCTTTTCCGTCCTAAGGCTCCATAGTTACACATTCTGTCGTTGAACTTGAGATGAACGACCGTCAAGGGCATCTCAGAATCCGTGATGCCTGTCACCTCCACAAGGTCCTATGAGCCAGCAAGAGGCAGTGTGGAGATTAGATCCCAGAGTGTGTTCGTCCCTCAGGGCTGTGCTGACCATGCTCCTGGGGGTGGCAGGGGTGGAGTGTTTATCCCAGATCTGCTGTTCATACTTGTCTCCAGGTGCAGCGGCCAGTGGGAAGGAAGTGTATGGCTTTCAGAACAGTGCCTGGGCTCTTCTGCTTCATGCCCTGAGTGCCCACCAGAAGTAGGCATGGCGACCCCAAGGGAAGCACTGATTGCCAATATGGGACGGAAAGGGCTTGCTTGTGACTCCTTAGCCACAGCTGTGTGAGAACTAAGATTATCCTAGCTCTGTGGCTAGGCAGTGGCCCGGTGGAGGTCTGACCTCTGCCCCTCTCCCCACCAGGTACCTCTACAACCGCATGGGCTACTGGAGTGACTGGTCTGTGCCCATCCTCGTGACCACAGCTGCTGCCTTCACATACATTGCAGGCCTCCTGGTATGTGTGAAGGGGCTCCCTTGGGCTCATATGGGTCTGTTCCTAGTAGGGGGAGACATGGCCTGTGCTGGTCTGTGAGGAGGGGTGGGCTTCTGCCCAGACCCCTTTGAATGTTGCTTGGGTCTAGGCCTGAGTCCTCCAAGGTAGCAGGTCTCATTTTATGAGTCCCCTTCAGCTGTCCCTCTGGAAACCCCTTCTCAACCCCACCCCCAACCCCAGGCCAACAAGAGCCATTCTGGCTTTCGGCACCTACCACGGACACTTTCCAGAAACTGCTTGGGCTGCCTACCCCCAATGTCCTCCATACTAAGAGACTCGGGTTGACCACATTCTGCACTGGGGGCTCCTTGGGGACAGGGCTCAAGTCTGTTTCTGAATCCTAGGGCCTAGATCTCCAAAACAGTTGATGCATAAAGTTGGGCAGTTTGCGTGCCAAACCCAGGAACCTCGCACAGGGGAATTCCTAGAGGAGGAGGCTGGAGGCCTGGAGTAATCTGGAAGGAGGCCAGGCCAGGGCTGGGCTGGGCATTCCTGGTGCCTGTGGGGAGGGTGTGCTGCCTGCCTAGGGTCAGACCAAGGGCAGGAGTGTGGGGCAGGGCATCTGGAGAGCTGGCAAGCTTTCTCATCACACTTGGCTTGACTGGCCCATGGGGACCCTCTTCAGGTCCTGGCACTATGTCACGTCGCTGTGGGGCAGCAGATGAACCTGTACTGGCTACACAAGGTAAGGGGAAGCTGTTCTACTGGGGGGGGGGGGTGGGAGAAGAGGTGTGGAAGCAGAGAATAGCCTGGGTGGTCCCTCCCCTGGATCACCTCTGTAACTGCTTATTCTACTGAACCCTGACTGAGCCAGGCACCATCCAACCCAGCTTGCACTCACCCCTTTAGCCCTCACAGACCTACAAGGTAGGCACTGCCACCACCCCACCTTCCAGGGACAAAAAACCAGAGAGGTTAGTCAACATGCCTAAGGTCTCCCAGCGGGAGTGGAAGGCCCAGGGTTCAGCTCTGCAGACATTCACCCACCAGCGCGAGCTCTGCTTGGCTCCCACCTTCCCTACTGGCTTCAGTGAATTCTGGGGAATGAGGTCTAGGATGACCCAGACTGTCCTGGGCTGGTCCTGATGATGGACTCTCTGGGCTGCCATGGGATAGTCACCTCGGCTTCTGCTCTGGGAAACGTCATTCCCACCCCTGAGCATGCCCACCTTTCCTTGGCTTTTAGCGCCTTGCTCTGGCCTCATTTGCTCAGTTGCTCTTTGAGCCCGTTTCCTGTTATTTGAACCCTCCCTGGGCAGCTTGTGTCCCAAGGGAAGGGCTCCCTCCCCCAGCCCCAGCAGCCTCCCCATCTCCCAGATGCATTTTAGAACATTTGTGTTATCAATTTCTATCAGGCTCTCGAGCTAGCCCACTCCAATTTGGTGCTCCTTGAAGACTAAATTGGCACTGATTGCTTCCCTGATGTCCCCAGTGTTCATTCCAGACCTCATTCCTGAGATCCCAGGACTTCATCTGACTCTCATTCTCTGTCTCTCTCTCTGTCTCTCTCTCTGTCTCTCTCTCTGTCTCTCTCTGTCTGTCTCTGTCTCTGTCTCTCTCTCTCTCTCTCTCTCTCTCTCTCTCTCTCTCACACACACACACACACACACACACACACACACACACACAGATGCTGAGTGTAGGTTGCTAATGCCTGCTCTGCTTGAACAGGGCCATAGAATTGTGCCAGTCCTGGCCAAGATAGAGCCACCCCTCTAGGAGCCCCAGGGTGTAGAGGGAGGAGTGGGTCGTCCCTTTAACCAGAGCATGGCTACAAGTGAGTACCCCATCTAAGAAGGGGCAGAAACGCCTGGAAACAGACTGGACCCTGGAGATGGACCCAGCTAGCAGAGGGACATAAAGAGGGAGCCAAGGCACAGATGAACATGAGTTGGAACGGGAGGTGCAGGCCAGCAGTGGGGGACACTTTGGGAGCCAGGCCTAGGTGGCCAAAGTCTTGCAGGGATGAAGAGAACAGTAGAACAGTCCCTGCTGGTCTTTCTTTCTGAGGGCTGCTCTGAGACTTCCTCAGCCCCCTCTGAGACGTCCTTTCTACTCTTAACTACACAGCTAACACTTGAAAGAGGGGACCAGCTGGCGCCTGGGGATGGGGCACACATGCTGTGGTTTCCTCCTGGGGCTGTGCCTGGCTCTCAGCAGGTCAAGTCAAACGTTCTTGATCCTAGGGGAGAAGCCTGCAGTTCTGCAGAGCCAGGCAGGTCTGGAGGCTCCATGCAGGAATCCCTCAGCTAACCTGCTTCCTGCTTTTGGTTTTTCTAAGCCTGGTTTCTCTGTGCAGCTCTGGCTGTCCTGGAACTCACTTTGTAGACCAGGCTGGCCTGGAACTCACAGAGATCTGCCTGTCTCTATCTCCTGAGTGCTGGGATTAAAGGTGTGTACCACCACAGCCCAGCTCCTTTTTTCTTTAAATTTATTTTTATTTTATGAGCACAGGTATTTTGCCTGCATTTATGTAAGTATACTACATGTATGCAATGCCTGCAGAGGACAGAAGAGGGCGTCAGAGTCCCTGGAACTGGAATTGCAGACAGTTGTGAGATGCCATGTGGTCCTCTGCTAGGGCAGCCAGTGGTCTTAACTGCTGCACAGTCTCTTCAGCGCCCTCCCTTTCTTAAATGCACACACAGTTCACCTCACCTTTGCCCCCCTCTTAGAAAAGTGTTAGGAGCCCTTCTTGGACACAGGAAGGCCATGCCCATGGGTGCCTGTCCCCTCATTCTCTAGGTATCTACACAGCTCCTGTTAAACATCCAGTGGTTTTCAGTCTTTTTCTGGGGCAGTGCAGCTGTGATCAGGGAAAAAATAAGCATCATGTATTTTCCTTTTTCTCTTTTCTTTTGTTGTTATTTTGAGACTGCGTCTCACTTAGAACTCACTCTGTAGACCAGGCTAGCCTCGAACTCACAGAGATCCCCCTGCCTCTGCCTCCCGGGTGCTGGGATTAAAGGCATGCGCCCCCACTCTCGCTGTCAGCTTTTTATGTTATGTGATTTTTGAGACAGGGTCACTTTCTGGAGCCCAGGCTCACCTCAAGCTCACCCTCCTCCTACCTCAGCCTCCTGAGTGCACACGTTATAGATATTTGCCACCATGTCCAACAAGAAGGTCTGCTTTCACAGTCTTGATCTTCTCCAATGCCCTCCTTGCCACACACCACCAGCTGTGCTCCCTAGACAGTGAATGGACTTGGTGTTTCACAGACGTGGGCACTGGAGTTTTAGCTTCCTGGCTCCTATCCTTTTGCTTGGGGTCTGCCTATTAATTTACGGGAGCTCCTGGTAGATCTGGGGAGTTGACCCTTGGGCTGGTGAACTGCAGATAATTTAAATATTGCTCTTGTATTTGTGCCATGTGATTTTTTTGTTTTTTTTTAATTCTAAAAGAACATTTAAATCTGGGTGGGTGAGGTGGCGCACGCCTTAATCCCAGAACTTGGGCAGCAGAGGCAGGCGGATCTCTGTGAGTTCAAGGCCAGCTTGGCCTGCAGAGCAAGTTCCAGGACAGCCAGGGCTGTTACACAGAGAAACCTGTTGGAAAAATAAAACAAGAACAAAAACCAAACAAAAACCTACCACCACCAACAACAACCACAAAAACCTGAATCTGTCACCTTTTTTTGTGGCCCTTGGGTCAGACTTGAAGGAAGGCTCCTTCCCACTCCAAGATATGAAAATTTTTGTGTGATATCTCTAGGTAATTGTATGACATTGCTTTTTTGACATTTAAATGTTCGTAGATCTTTTGCAAGTTATTTTGGGGCCTAGTGTGATCTTGCCAAGCTCACTGGAGATGCTTCCCAGTGTCCCCTGCGTGTCCTCAGCCATCTCCCTTGCACACACATTTCCCTTGCACACACATCTCCCTTGCAAACACACTCTCCCCCCTCCAATCTGAAATGCTGTTATATTCCTTTAATGCATTCAGACCTCTTTCTGAACTTGGCTTTCATTTACTTCTCTGGTTTTATGCCAGGGTCACATTGCTTTGAAGATGACAGTTTTATGGGACATTTTAATCCTGGTCTGTGTTTAAAGTCCCTGGTTTTCCTAAGTCCCGAGGAGGGGAAGGTAAAGGGGTTTAGGAATGAGCAGGGAGAGGCCATCTGTATTAGGTGAGTACTGTGGCCCAGAGCTCCCCAGGGATCCCCAAGAGAAGTCTAGGGGCCTGGGAGGTGAGGGAAGCCAAGGTATTGTGGGGAGCTGTTTTGTGGCAAACAGAAGACCCCTCTGTGCCCAGCCACCACCCAGAGCCATCTCAGACGCCTCTTCTGAGGGACCTGTCCTAGCTGTCACCCCCCTAGCTGTGGTGGTGTACACTAGCTCTGCTCTGTCCCTGTTCTGTGGTGCTAATTCCCTACCCCAGGGGTCCGCTGCTGTAGTCCAAGGCTTGGTCCCAGGACGCTCTATCAGCCACCCAGGCCGAAGCCCAGAGACTCCGCCTGACCACAAATGTGGCTGAGCTGGGCTGCTGCCTGCTGAGCCCTGGACACCCCAGCAGCACCATGAATTCAGGCTGTTCCTCGGCAGCTGGGGCTCGTGACGGTTCTTTCTGGCAGCTAGCTTCTGTCCTTCCAGCTGCTCCCTAGGAAGGCACATTTGAGAACTTCCTGTCTGCCAGACACCAGGCTTGTCATAATAGCACTGAGCAGCGTTTCTTGGGTGCTTACTGTGTGTGACTGGCACTTCCCCCCAGGGTTTCATCTGTTCCTCTGTCACCCCTTTTGGTTACAATTACTCAGAGTGGTGGCACTCACATCTAATACTCATTTCCTTTCAGTGGCAGTCACTGTGCAAAGCATCTTGCTTGTGTGTTCCCATTTAAGTCCCTGACCCCTCCCCACGAGGCACTCATCACTGTCCCTATGTCCCAGCTCAGAGAAGTTCCCCGAAGCTGTACCCTCCTCCAAGGCAACAGAGCCAGGATTTGACCCACGAGTGTGACTCGGGTATAGAGACCCAGGCCTAAGAACCAGGCACCTGCCAAGAGACCAATCTACAAGGCTGGATTCCAATTCTTCTTGGGTCTTAGCACACGGGAAAGACTTAGATGAATGAGTGAGTGAGTGAGTGAATGAATGAATGAATGAATGAATGGAGTCTCCCCCATTGCCATCATAGTCACAGCCCAGAAGGACAGAAATGCCATGGCTGAGTTCAGGTCTACCCCAGGCCTCCAGGTGTTCCTGGGTTAGGTTTGGGTCGGTCACGATGTTGTAAGCCTGTGTTATTCCTGTGGCTGAAGGACACCATGGGGAAGAAGTCTCTCCCCGAACTTTCAATGATGCTGCCAAGCATCATGGGTAGTACAGCAGCAACTGTAAAAGTGATGAAATTTTAATTGTATTAGGATTATGGGGAATCAGTTTTATTGCTAGGGCTTCTGCTGGTGGCCTACTATTGTAATAAGATGTCTTCAGAAAGTGCTCTTCAGAGGCTTCGCTGGTGGAGGAGGGCCGGAACCATGAAGAATTCTATGGCTCCATAGAGGATTGAAGCAGGGAACCCCAGATTAGTCTTAGTTGGGGTTTCAGGTGCCATCTGTCACCACAGATCTCTGTCCCTGAAGGTACCTCGATGTTCATTACAGCTGTGCCCCACACTTCCTGTGGAACATACTAGAAGCCGGGCTGGGGATGCAGCTCAGTTGCTAGTGTCTACCTAGCATGCAGAAGACCCTGGGTTCAGTCCCCAGCAAAGCATAAACATGGCGGTGTATTCTTGTAATCCTAGCAGCAGCAATGTCAGGAGTTCAAGGCTACTTAAGACCTTGTGTCAAGACAAAAACAGCCAGATGCAGGAAGGAGACTCAGGTAGCCAGTTTCTCAGGCAACACCATGAGCAGAGCCCAGCGTCTGCATCTGCTCTGGCTCCAGTTCCCTCTAGTGTGAGCCCAGTCGGCTCCCACTGCACAGCTCTCTCCTGCCTCGGCCTCGGCCTGCCTCTCATGTCCCTGCTGCCTTCAGCCCATCCCAGGCTCTCTCCTTCCCTCCTCTTCCTTGCTCTTTGTGAACTTCCTCTTCTTTTTGGTTTTTGTTGTTGTTGGTTTTGGCTTTGGGTTTGGGTTTTTGTTTTTGTTTTTTGAGACGCGGTTTCTCTGTGTAGCCTTGACTGTCCTGGAATGCGCTCTGCAGACCAGGCTGGCCTTGAACTCAGGGATTCACCTAGGTTTAAAGGCATGTGCTACCACTGCCTGGCCTTTGTGCTCTCCTGCCTTCCTCTCTTCTTCTCTCCCCTCTCCTCCTCTCCCCTCCCCTCTCTTTCTCTCCTCCCTCCCCTCCCCTCCTCCCCTCCCCTCCTCCCCTTCCCACTCCTCCCCTCCCCTCCTCCCCTTCCCACTCCTCCCCTCCTCCCAACACAAGTTCCCTTCTCTCCTGCCATGACCCTCTGGTACCTCCCTTTCCAGATGGTGCTGGTGGTCATCCTGGCCTGCACGGTGGTTGCCATGTCAGCAGTGGCCCAGCTGTGGGAAGATGAATGGGAGGTGCTGCTGATCTCCCTGCAGGTGAGTGAGCTGGGCTAGGGACTAGGGACAGGGACGGTGCTTCCCGGGACCCTTGCCATGGGCCGTGCCTTTAACACCCCTGTTCCTCCACACCAAGGCTCAGAGCAGAACAGGAAGGGGTTTCCTGGTGGCAGGATCCCCAGTGACCCCAGCCGACAAATGGAGACAGGATTGCCTGTCTTGTAGGTAGAGACAGCAGCAGCATGCTGGTGACCTCAGAGTCGGGACCTGTCTTTGAGTCCTAGGTCCCTCCTGCCTCTCCTCACACACAGGGCACCGCACCGTTCCTGCACATAGGGGCCCTGGTGGCCATCACTGCACTCTCCTGGATCATAGCAGGACAGTCCGCCCGTGCAGAGCGCTCCTGTGAGTACCCCTGAGGAGGGACCACCCATCCTGAGCCTCACAAACACCAAGGCCTGCTTAGGCTGTTCCTACTGGGACTCTACTGGGTGGCCTGGGCATGAGGTGGGGCCTTGGTGCTTGGCATGCGAAGGGGGAGGGGCTGGTTCCAGGTGGTTCATAGATGCTACCAGAGGTCGCTCTGGATCTCTGCTCCAAGTCCCTGTGTCTGTGTGTACATGTGTGCATACACTGTAGATGGGGTTCTCTTCCTGTCAAGAGCAAAGGCCGCTCCTCAGATCACCAAGTCCTGCATTCCAATCTGGCCAACTAGGCCTGGTTGGGCCTGGTGAGGGCTGACCAGATGACTCACCGGAAGTTCCCATTGCCTGTGTCCACAGCCTCTCAGGTCACCGTTCTTTGTACCTTCTTTGCTGTGGTCTTCAGCCTCTACCTGATCCCTCTCACGATCTCTTCTCCCTGCATCATGGAGAAAAAGGACCTGGGCCCTAAGCCTGCCCTCATTGGCCACCGAGGGGCCCCCATGGTGAGTGACCCCAGAGGGTAGAACCGGGCGACAGCCATTGTAGGAGCACCCTGAGGGAAATGGATGTGATCCTTGTGGGAGCAGAGCAATAGGCCGGCATAATGCCCTTTCAAGAGTAGTAGGAAGGAGAAGGAGAAGGCCCGAGAACCTGGGTGGGCATGGATCCCAAAGAGCCCTAAAGACTCTTGCTAGAAAAATCAAGTGCTTGGCAGAAGCCTAGATATGCTAGAGGGTTTTCAGCTCCAGCTCTGCACTGCCAGCCCTTGGCTTATGGAGGCCAGGAGAGCTGTAAGCAAGTGACCTTGGGGCTAAGGCCAGGTCTGAGGCGGGAGATCCCAGTTCCGACCACTCAAGGGAAGAGAGTGGACTTGACTGAAGAGGAAGGGGCAAAGTCAAAATCAGTAGTGGGATGCACCACTGAGGTGCCCAGCACCCCATAAGAGAGCTGAGATAGACAAAGTCTCCTAGCCTTGTGGGGCTAGGTCCAGGCTCTGGCCTGCTGTGGTAGAGGCATGGCTTCACCATCTCTGTTCCCTGACCCCTCCTAGGCCATACAAACAGTAGTGGTGCCTGCTGTGGGGTGAAGGCGAGCATGGACAAAGTGTCCAGATATATCCCAGGCACACAAAGTAAGAGACAGGATTGTGACCTTCAACAGGATCCCTTTTAGGATCAGAGTGTCCCCATGCACCAGAACCTGGGACCTGAGCTTCTGGGTAGAGGCAGTGCCCATCCCTACCTACGCTGGAGCTCTCTGAATACTGGGCTCTGCAGGAAGTTCTGTGCTGTTGGATTCAGCGCAGAAAAATGCTCTCCAAAACAATGGGGTTTGGGAGATGGCTCAGTGGTTAAGAGCGCGGTGTGATTGAGAGCATGTAGCATGTAGTGGCTAAGAGCGTGTAATTCGGTTTCCAGCACCCAATATCAGGTGGCTCACAACTGCCTGTACTGCCAACTTCAGGGGCATCTAATACTTCTGGCCTCTGGGCTCCATGGTACCTGCATACATGTACACATACCCACATGCACACACACACACACACACACACACACACACACACACACACACACACCTGAAAGTTCTTCCCTACACATGATTCAGGTATTATTTTCTAGGAAAAACCCTCACAGGCCTGTGCTTCTGAGCTGGACTCTCCCATAGAACCCCATGCTGGTGCTGAGCCTGGCACCTCCTAGGGGCAGCCAGTGGATCTGGATGGAGGTTCAGTTTGCTACCTGTGTGTATTGTGGGGGTCACCAGCCCCTTTGAGCCTCAGTTTGGGGTGCCCATGCTATTGCTACTGTGAAGAGAAGTTAAAACCTGACCTTCTCAGGTGGGACCAGCCTCTGTGGGACTGGAGGCTGCTGTGCAGGCCAGGGGGAAGGGAAGCAAGACAGCCTCAGTTAAAAAAAAAAAAAAAAAAATTCAGATATGCACCAAGTGTGAAAATACTGTACTGTACCATGTAATGCAGAACCCATTACTACCTTACATGCTTTATAACAGCCCACTGTTCCCACCTCTCTGCTCTCCTGTTTTCCTCTCTGCAGTGAGGTGAATCCTAGACCAGTTCACCCACGGATGCTTTAGGATGTATCTCCAACACAGAAGGACTTTCTGTGTTGATCCGCTTGATTGAGACAAGCTGGGTTTAAACTAGTACCAGCCTTCCTGCCTCTGGCCCCTGAGTGCTGGGGTTACAGGCATGTGCTACCATGTCCAGAACATAAGGCCTTAAAAACAAACAGCAGGCCGGGGCAGGATGGCTCTGAGGAGAAGTGCTTGTTACGAAAGCCTGCCGTACTGAGTTCAATCCAGAAAGCCACATGAAGATAGAAGAGGGCTGACTCCAGAAAGCTGTCCTGTAACTTCTAGCTGTGCAGTAAAATGTGTACACGTGTGCGCACACACCCACACCCACTCACTCACACACACATGCACACACTTACATAATGATAATAATTATAACACTCCGCCAAATTAACAATTTTTAAAGTACTTATGTTCGTTTTTATGTGTACAGTTGTTTTGCCTGGCACTGTGGAGGCCAGAAAAGGGTGTCAGATCCCCTGGGACTGGATGGCATTGTGTGTGAGCTGCCGTGTGGGTGCTGGGAATCACATCGGGTCTTCTGAAAGAGCAGCCAGGGCTCCTAGCTTCAGCGCCGACTCTGCAGCCCCCAGATTAACAATGATTTCACATGACCTAGTAGCATAGTTTAGCTTTCCTCTATTTTCTCCCCAAATATCTTTTTGTAGTACAGTTTTTACAATCAGGATCCAGATGACATCATGCTGCCCATCTGCTTGACACATGTCTCCTCGGTGCCTTTTATTCTGTGACAGCCCCGCCCCCCTTCTCCTCTGCTATTTATCTGTTGACGAAGCTGTCACCCGACGGTCTCCCAAGCTGTGCACTTGGCTGCTCACGTCCCTGTGCTGACTTGCTCATTATGTCTGTTGTTTCATTGTTGAGACGGTCTCAGTGTGCAGCCCAGAATAGCCTGGAACTCACAGACCTCCGCCTCACCCTCCTGCGTGTTGAGGAGGTTACAGGTGTGTGCCACCATGCCTGGTTGTGGTGTTCAATTTTTTTTTTCTTTACCTGACTCACAGGATAATGGTGCACATTTGCAGGTCAGGGTGTTATTCTCGCATGTGTGTGTGTACAAGGCATTATTCTCACATCAAAGAGATTCACCTGTCACCTCACATGTTGTTTCATTGTGTTAGGAACATTCAGAATCCTCTGCCTGTTTTAAAATATACAGGGAGTTCTCATTTACCACAGCCTCCTGCTGCTGCAGACTGCTCGAACCTCTTCCCCCTGCCCAGTATTCCTACCTGATAACCAGCCTTTTTCTCCTCACTCTTAGCCTCTGTTAACCACTATTCTGCTCTTTACTTCTGCGAAGTCAACTTAAAAATTTTTTAAAATTTGGAGGTGCATGGTTTATGCTTCAGAATACATGTGCAGATTCCGAGGACAATCAGCTAGAGTCAGTTCCCTCCTACCATGCTGTCCCATGGATTAAACTCAGGTTGTCCGGTTTGACAACAAGAACCTACTAAGCCATTTTGCAGGCTCTTTAGTGCTGGTTTGGGGAGGCATCCAGTGCCCCCTCGATGTCACTGTGAATGACTGTGTCCAGAAGTGTGTGGTGTGTTCATGTGGGCTTCTCAAAAGATTGCCAGCCTTTAGAGTTGCCGGGTCTAAATCCAATCTCTGGTTTGGTGCTGACCCCTAGTGGTAGGAGGAGGTATGACAATTTACTCTGCATGGAATTGAAGGAGACTTGGAAACTCCTCAGCTGAATAAATACCTCCAGAGAACAGAGAGCCCACATCCACAATGGGCAGAAGAGGAGGGGGGTCCTTAGGAGGGAGAATTCACCTAAGGTTGCAAGGCAGGGTCATGCAGTGCGGTGGCTGGAACTGATCTGGGTGATCTGCTACAGGGTTGCAGCTTAAGTTGGGTTTTAACCCATGTATGAGTGTATGAATGAGAAGAATATTATCATATCTGAATAGATGAAGAAACTCATCACACCACAGAAACCCCATCTCCTCTCCTTCCCCCTCCAGAATCTCCACCAGGACTGGGCTCTGAGATTAATCCAGAAGGAATGAGGCTCTGCCCAAGGCTTTCCCCACTTGGGGAAAAGGCCATTTGCTTCCAGAGTCTTTGCTCAGTGCCTGTAGTGCAGCAAGGGTGATGTGGTCAGAGTTACTGTGTGCTAAGTCCTGGCTGTGCCAGGCTTCCATATGTATATACTCGGGACACTGCTGCCCCTCCCCCAGCCCACCTCCACCCCCACCCCCACCCCACCCCCACCCCGGTGAGGTACACATGTCCTAACAAATGGAAAACCTGAGCCCTGGAGCAGCTGTGTGGGCTCCCAGGGTTGCCACAGCAACTCCACAAATGAGCCAGGGTGAGAAGCAGGCCTCCCAGCATGGAAGACTAGCCACTGTCTGGGGAGGGGTCATCAGGGGGACCCTAGCTCGGCCCTCACCACCCTTTCCTTTTCAGCTGGCTCCAGAACACACGTTGATGTCCTTCCGGAAGGCCCTGGAGCAGAAGCTGTATGGGTTGCAGGCTGACGTCAGCATCAGGTCAGCATAGGGGAGGAGGGCGGTGGCAGCTCCCCACTCGCTAGCATCTGCATTTGGGTCTCTGGGTAAAGCCTCCTGCCCCTGCCTCAGCGGTGGGAGCCTGGAGGCTTGGATGGCCCACAACAGGCCAGGCACCCTTTCAGTGCAAATGAGGTTTGTACCAGACTCCAGAATGTAAAGGACAGACTCCTGTTCGGGTAGGGTTTAGGTGTGGGGACCTGGAGCCCTGCCACAGACACATTAGAAAGAGAATTAGATCCGTGTTTCTCTGCTGCGTAAGTGCAAACACTTGGCTAAGTGAAGCAAGCAAGGTACAGAGAACACAATGACAGTGCTGGATACAAGACTGTACAGAGCCGAGAGGTGGTGGTGCACACCTTTAATCCCAGCATTTGAGAGGCAGAGGCAGGTGGATCTCTGTGAGTTCGAGGCCAGCCTGGTCTACAGATCGAGATCCAGGACAGCCAGAGCTACATGGAGAAACCCTGTCTCGAAAAACAAAGCAAAACAAGACCATACAAAAGTGATGTGCACATTCCATCTA
Organism: Onychomys torridus; assembly: GCF_903995425.1. NCBI lineage: Eukaryota > Metazoa > Chordata > Mammalia > Rodentia > Cricetidae > Onychomys > Onychomys torridus. The sequence continues at coordinate 78,602,310 of NC_050443.1, forward strand.
TAGATACAGCGTATGTGTTAGTGTAAGTGATGGGGAAACCCACACCAACCTATCTCCTCACCCCCGAGGAGAGGAGAAGGCAGGCCACCAAACACTATTCCACAGGGTGTACAATGAACAGTTACACCATGCATGGGAGGTTACCACTCCCAGTGTGAACAGCACGGATTAGATGCACCATACCTCTCCGGCAGGCGTTGATAAAATGCCTTGAGGAGCGGGAAGCATGGTGCCCTTTATTACTTCACACTGCGGCCCTCTGTGAACCGTGGCCAGCTCTGGTGGGATGATAAAGATGAGGGAAGTAGGTGGACTTTGTCAAAGGGATCTGTGCTGGCACTGTTATCAATATGGCATCTCAAGGACTTGGTTTGAGGCCAGGTTCCACCACTTAGTGGCCATAGACCTTGACATAAGTGCTTCCTGCTTAGCCTCATTTCCCCCATTATCAAGTGAGGCAGTGCTCACCTAACGTTGCTATGTGACAGACTCACTTTCCCCAGCCCTCCTCTCCTCAGCTCTCTTCCCCACTCGACCTTCGTAGAGTCCTTTGACTTGTCCCTGGAGCCCTTGGAGGTCCCCACCGGCCCAGTACACTCCTGTGTAGGTGGGAGTCTGTAGCTTAGGTGGGAACAGAAGAGCTGTGTCCTTTGAGGGTGGGGAGAAAGGGGGTGGTGGTGACTGGGGGCAGGTGATAGCCCTGAGTGGGTGGTGACAGTGACCCTCTCCTGCAGCCTGGATGGCGTGCCCTTCCTCATGCATGACACCACCCTGAGGCGGACCACCAATGTGGAGCAGATGTTTCCAGAGCTCGCCCGCAGGCCTGCGTCCATGCTCAACTGGACTGTCCTGCAGAGGCTCAACGCCGGCCAATGGTTCCTCAAGGTCTGCCTGTACCTGGGCCTGCCATAGGCATGGGAGACATGGAAGGCTCCTAAAGAAGGAGGCAGGTGGCCATCAGCTCAGAGGACCCTAGCCAGCGACCTCCTGTGGACTCTGGCATCCAGACCCTGGAGCTATCACTGCTTATTAAGAGGCTTTCCCTCTCAAGGATGCTGATCCTTAATTTGCTTGTTGAAGCTGTAGCCATAGGACTGAGGATGTAACTCACTTGGTGGAGTGCTTGCCTAGCATGTGCTAAGCCCTGGGTTCAATCCCTAGCACCTCATAAACTTGGTAGAGTAGCATAATCTCAGCACAAAGAGAATCAGGAGTTCAGGGTCATCCTTGGCTACATAATGGACTCAAGGCCACACTGGACTGGCTCCAAGCAAAGGGTTCTCTTAGGAAGCAGGTGGGGACCACTGACGTGAAGGTTAGGTGTTTTTAAGACCCCTACTGGGCCACAGGCATCAACTGCACACCAGCAGTCACTGGCTGCCAGGGTCTCCATGTCTATTGCCAGGAAGGTGTTTGAAAGCTTGGAAGGGCTGGTGACAGCCGTGGTTGTCCCTGTCTCTGCCAGACTGACCCCTTCTGGACAGCCAGCTCCCTGTCACCTTCAGACGTCAGGGAGGTCCAGAACCAGTCCATCTGCAGCCTGGCAGAACTCCTGGAACTAGCCAAAGGGAATGCCACACTGCTGCTCAACCTTCGAGACCCGCCCCGCGATCATCCCTACCGAGGCAGCTTCCTCAACGTCACGCTGGAGGCCCTGCTGCATTCAGGCTTCCCACAGCACCAGGTGAAGCCCTGTTGGTGACCCTGGCTTAGCCCATCACACCACCATAGACTCACCTGTCCCCTCCCCACACTTCACCACAGGGCTATTCCTGACTGGTCCATTCTGGGTATAGGAAAGAGTCCTCTAAGTGCTTTCGATCGCTCAGAGGAGAGAGGGCCCCTGTGTTCCCTGGTTACTTCAGCGGAACGAGACCCAAATCACTGTGGTGTGACACTTTGGGAGCCTGAAGCCACTCTGACATACAGTTCTGGAGATGCTCAGAGGCTGGGAGGGTGGGGTTGCCCATCTTGTCTTGAACAGGGAAGCTGCCCGAGTTGTTCCCTATGGGCTCCATTACTGTGGACAGGCCTCATTTTGACCCTCAAAGGGTCTAGTAGGGCTAGAGCCCTCACCCCAAATCTGGAGATGAGAGGCCTGACCACCCTGGCTCCTGTCGGCAGGTCATGTGGCTGCCTAACAGGCAGAGGCCTCTAGTACGGAAGATGGCTCCTGGCTTCCAGCAAACATCTGGATCTAAAGAAGCCATTGCCAGCCTGCGGAGAGGTCACATCCAGAAGCTGAACCTTCGCTACACTCAGGTGTCTCACCAGGAGCTCAGGTGCTTGCTCTGTGCCACCCCGGGTGCCCCTGAAGGAGGGAGGGACTGTGTACCCCCAGTTTAATCCTCCACCTATCACATGTGGGCACAGGGCAGAACACACAGGGAGCTTAGGCACACAGGGTTTGGATGTGAGGCCAGAAGCTCTGGACAGAGCTGGGCTTGCCCTGTGAGCATGGATGCAGACATGCCTTCCTCCTGGGGTGGCTGTGAGGGTGACAGTCTATGGGGTACTCCTTCAGCTTCATGCAACAGAGCACCTAGAGACAGCTGACCAAACTCTGTCCCCTGCCCAGGGACTATGCATCCTGGAACCTGAGTGTAAACCTCTACACTGTCAATGCGCCCTGGCTCTTCTCTCTGCTATGGTGTGCTGGGGTTCCATCCGTCACTTCTGACAACTCCCATATCCTTTCTCGGGTGCCTTCTCCACTCTGGATCATGGTAAGTTGGAGATTATGGGGCCTGAGGGGCCTCTAGGGTTATCAGTCATTGCCAGGGCTCCCCCTGGGGAGAACCTGGGATGGTGGCAGTGTGTGTGTTGGTGGGGGGGGGGGGGGGGGGGGGGGATGGGGGTGGAGCAGCAGGCTATAGGCTAAGGCAGAATGGGATTGTCACAGCTTCTGAGGTCTGAAGTGCCAGAGACCCTGGGCCTGACTCATAGAAAGATCACATTGCCTAGCAACCAACACTCAAGAAACTGACAGTTCCCTGGGTTGTGGGCTAGGTGTTAGATTTGGTTTTAAAGGAACATAGTTTCAAAAAGAGGCTGGGGACAGCACAGGTCTACTTGGAGGACCCTGAGGAGTGTGTGGAGGTCAGTCATGGAGCACCTGAGACCAGCTGATCTCCCACCCCTACCCCTGAGGTAACCTCAGGAGTGAGGCGGAGGCTCCCCTGCCACGTCCGTCCCTGAGGATGCAAAGACAGGGAAAGCCCTCCATAGCTGAGGGCAGCAGTGTTGGCAAGTCAGAGCCAAGTTACAGGTGGTTTCAGGAAAGAGGTGTGGCCAAGGCCAGAAGAGGGCCTCGGTCGTGGACAGGAAGCTGTGGAGGTCTGGGCCATGAGCTTCAGACCAATGCAACTCATCAGGCCCCCTGCCAAGCCTGAAAGAGCCCACTTTCCAGCTCTCATCTGCCTGTGGTCCTTAAATGCCCCCAACACTCCTCGAAGGTGACATGAACTAACAGGCAGGCAGCAGATGGGTGCAGGCCCCACGGAGCTGATGGACCCCAAAAGTGCCCCCCATTTGTCTGAGGTTGAGGGTGCTGAGGCTATACATATGGGGCTTTGTTTTCCCCAGGCCCTGTGGTCAATGTCCTCTTGCCCCATAACTATTTGTAGGGTCATATATCCATCTGCCAGGCACATGGCACCTTACATGCCAATAAAGAACCCATCTTGTATCATTTGGCTCTTGCTTTGAGCTCCTGTAAGCTTACACACACTTGGGACTCCACACACCACTTCTAACACACACACACACACACACACACACACACACACACACGCGCGCGCGTGCGCGCGCGCCCCTTAGCCCAACATGCCCAGAGTCCACTCTTACAAAATAAAATATTAAGGCACCTCAAGCTCCTCCCCTGCCCTTCCTCATTAGTCTAATATAAAAGGTCCCACGGTCTGTGGCCCCTTGGTCTAGATGAGCCATGACTGTAAGCTGGTCTTGGGTCATTTCTCCACAGCCCCCAGACGAGTACTGCCTCATGTGGGTCACTGCCGACCTGATCTCCTTCAGCCTCATCATCGGCATCTTTGTGCTCCAGAAGTGAGTAGACCATAACCAGCCTACCCTCAGCAGGCCCAGGCCCCACCCTCAGCAGAAGCTGGATGGCCAGCTCAGGACTCAGAGCCAAACCTTGTCCTGATCTGCTGTGTGCTATCTGGTGGGCACTGCTCCCTCTGTGGCCAGTCTGCCCACTGTCAGCCAGGTCATGGGGTTCACTCCTGGGGGGACCGAGGGCTACTCTGCCAGCTGAAACCTCCATACCCCTTAAGACAGCTGGCATGTGGTTGCCATGGGTGGAATGGGTGGTCCGGGGAGGGGACCAGCCTGGGGCCCTAGGCAACCAGGAACCAAGGGGCTGGGGTTGGCTCTTGACTGACGTTCTCTCTCTGTCCCATCCTGCTCTGATGGCGCATGTCCCTCCTCTCTCCCTTCCCCCTCTCTGCTGCACTCTGGCCTCTCACAGCTATCACTTGATCAGGTAATTCTGGTGTGTTCCCTCCTGCTCCTCTTCCCCGTTCCGGCCACTCCCTTTCCAGGTCTGTCTGAAAAGCTGCTGTTCACCAAGTGCTGAGCCTGGGTCACCTTGCCCGTCTCTGCCTGCAGCACTGGCCGTCTCCACCCTCCCACCCCGCCCTCCTTTCCACTCTTTCCTTTTCTTTCCCTGTTTCCTTTGAGACAAGCTCTCACTACGTAGCCCAGGCTGTCCTCCGACTTTCAATCCTCCTGCCTCAGCCCCCTGCGTGCTGGGATTTGTTCTTCCTGTCTGCCCATGGATTCTGTACCTTTGGGTCCTTGCTGCAGTTTTTGCAGGTGGGGACCAGCGTCTCCGTGGTAGGTGCTGACCCAGCTTCCCTCAGCACCGGAGTGTCTCCCCTGGGGACAGGGTCCTCACATCCCCAAGTCCAGCACTCAGGGGGGCCTTTGCCACCTGCCCCGTGCGAAGCCCCATTTCTGTTTCTCTCCTGCTCCGTTGGCTTCTGCCTCTTGGGACTTCCTTTCCAGTGGTCTGTGCTGTTTCTCTGTATCTCTCCCATCACCTTTTCCTTTCCACTGTCTATGACCCACACCCTCAGTCCTTTCTCCTTTCCCTGGGGAAACATCCCCCCACCCCACCCCCAGTGGCTTTCCTGTCCCAGATGTGCCTGGCAGTAGAGACCCTGGCCTGATACTTTCCCCAGTGGATTCTAACATTAGTTGCTAAGGTGAGACCTAGGTATTAGGGATGGTCAGGTGTCTTAGGACCTGCTGGGTCAGGCAGCTTTGCTGAGCAGCTTCTAGGCCAGGGTCCAGGACTGAGCTCTTGAAAGGAAGTTCAGCTTGTATAACTTCCACCTGCAGAGTCCACATGGTGCTGCCTGGTGTGGTCTTGAGCCCACCAAACATAGCCCGGGCAGAGAGTCATTTCTCCTGAGGGAATAGCCAGAGGGAGAAGAGGGGACCTGGGAGATGAAGCAGGGGAAGATAATTTCTCTGTGGGCTGTATTCTTTCATTCGTTGATTCAATAAACACTTGCCCCACTCCGCAACTCCGCCAGGCATTGAGGCTGGCGCTGGGGGCCTGACACGGAGCCAGAGGAACAAGCACTGCCCACAAGGATTGGCAAGGCAGCCGGCTCAGCCCAGGCACAGTGCCTTCCCCTCCTGCCTCCTGCTTCCCCCCTGTTTGCTCCGTCCCGCCACCCTGTCTGTCCGTTTCTGCTGTGCTAGCCCCATCTAGAAACCCACAGTGAGTTTCATATGGAGTCTTCACTGCTCCAACCACCCATCAGGGTCCCATCTCCTGGGGAATCCGGGGTGCTTATTTCTAATCAGATAACTCCATACCAAGTTCCTCTAACATCCTTGTCTGGGGACCTATGTGGGCCAGTCACTGTCACTGTCCTCTTTGGCCCTTTCAGGCTCTCCTCAGCCCATTGCATTGGTGGCTTTACAGAAGGTCTCTGCTGGGCCTTCCTGAGGCTGGTGTGTCCATAAAGCAGGTCGTCAGTCACATCTGCTGGGCTCCTCCCCATCCCCGACTGTCCCACCCAAAGAGAGCCAGGACATAACTAATAAAACTGCCTATCTGGGCCAGGGCTGCTAATAAATGAGGGGAGAGAAAGAGGCAGGAGAGCCCTGGCTGGGAATCAGTGGACTGCCCCTCTCTGAGCCTCAGTTTAACCATTTATGCTGTGACTCCCAGGCCACATCAGGAGAGGCTCTGGAAATGGGCAGGGTATCTGCTCCAGGGAGGCTAGGGAAGGACCTGATGCCCATGGGGCCATCTCTGCAGGTGGCGTCTGGGTGGCATACGGAGCTACAACCCAGAGCAGATCATGCTGAGTGCCGCCGTACGCCGGACCAGCCGGGATGTCAGCATCATGAAAGAGAAGCTCATCTTCTCAGGTGACAGCCTGCATGGACCCTGGATTAGGGGGTGCACATGTAACACAGCAGGACAGTTGGACTTAACCTCTTTCCAGGTTCACACCCATGCACATACTGAGGGAGAGAAACACATGTATCTTCACATCAGACAACCCCAGATCCAGGGGCTCAGTGTCAGCCTTTGGTGGGGAAACAAAGCTGACAAGCTGGGGTGTGGGGTGGAGTGTCTGTTTGAAGGTCCTGTGCCTTTCCTTGGTTCACACATGACTTCGCTAAATGACAACTATGCTCTGTTCACTGCCGGTCCCTGCTGACATTCCCAGTCTGATGAAGGCAGCTGTAAGGACATGAGGTGTCACTGTAGCTCTTGTAAGAAGAGTCAAGGCAGAAAGTGTGCTCAGAGCTCCCTGGGGCAGCAAGGAAGGTCTGGGTGGTGACATGGCCTGGGTGTGGAGGATGACCAGAGGTGCCTGTGTAGTGGGATGCTCAGACATAAGAAAGGAGACTCCTGGGGGAACAGGTGTGCCCCCCAAGGCTGCGCTGCTTGTCCAGGCACAAAGAGCCAAGCAGCATTCCACAGAGCCACTTGCCAGAACCTCGGCTCTGCCCAGCTCTGCCAACATTAGGACACAGGTGTTCTTGAGGGGCTCTGCTCAGGCCCCCACCCTTGCGGGCTGTGATGGGGGCTGGATGAACCAGGCTGGCTTGAAATAGGAGGCCCCAACCCAGTCTGGGGAATCAAGGAGGTGGCTGGTAGACCAACATATCAGAGATGGGGAAACCTGAGCCAAATTTCAGGAAAAAGGAATTTCTGGGGAGGGAAGTCACTCAACAGAGAGAAGCCTGTGTGTCCAAATGCCTGGAGGAAAGTAAACACTGAGTAACAAGGCACCTAAGGGTGCCATGGTTTTCTGCAGCAGGACATTCGGGGGTGGGGGTGCCACAGAGGACGAAGGGCCCAGGAGGGACCGAGGGGCCCCTGAATGCCAGTGCCCACAGGATCAGTGCTAACTGGATCTACTGGTTACAGCTGCCTCTAAGTGCCTTCTTCTCCTCTGGTCTCCCTGTCCTCAGAGCCCATCTTCCCCACTCACATTCTGTCTCCTCTGGTCCAACAGAGATCAGTGATGGTGTGGAGGTCTCTGACGAGCTCTCCGTATGTTCAGACAGCAGTTACGACACCTATGCCAACAGCACAGCCACTCCCGTGGGCCCTCGAGGTGGTGGCAGCCGTGCCAAGACCCTCACAGACCGGGGTGGGCATTAGCTGAAGATCTGGCTGCCCAACTTGTACCTAAGGTAGGATCCTGAAGAGAAGAGCTGGCAGAAACTCCACACCTGGAGTGCCCTGGGAGCTGGTTCCGCAGACTGCTTGGATGTTCCACGCTCCTTGGTCAGTTCCAGCCTCTCTTGGGGGTGGTGACCTCCCCACTGAAGCTCACCTGGGCCAGGACTCTAGCCTCTCAGATGCCCCTGCAGGTCTGGGGCTTTTCATCCAGGAAGGGAGGGCCTGGTCTCCTGGTCCACTCTCACAGCCATCCTCAGCCTCCCAGCCTGGAAGGTTGGTGAGTCACTGGGCTATGCCATGTGCCCGCTGGAAGTGGAGAACATGGATGCTTCCCTGCACCCACTCCTGTCTGTTTCTCTGTCTGTGCTGTGAGATGAGTCTGTTCTCATCCGACCTTGAGGACGTTGGCTGGGCCGCACCCCTGCTGGGCCTCGCCCCTGCTGGCAACTCTACTTTCTGCATCCATCTCAAAGCACAAGGAAGTTCTCAGGAGGAAAACCAGTGGCTATGGTGGAGACATGTTCCTCCCAACCAGCTTCCCTCCACCACTGGCCTCTGTCCCTGAGAACTCGCTAAAGATGGCCAGAATCACAGGCTACGGCTGTTCTGGCCTTGAAGACCAGATAATCAACAGACTGATAGGACCTTGGGTTCCCACAACCGTGGCCACAGGGCAATGGGCCACCTGGGCAAAGTGCTCTGGGCTCCATCAAGCATGGGTGTCTGGCTAAAGATGCCTGCAGTAAAGGGAACCTTAGGGCTAGGACAATTAAAGCTGCCATCTCAATGTGTGGTGTCTCTGAACTGTCAGTGGCAATTTGGGGACACATGATGTGGATTTGGGGTTGGGGGCTGGCCCCTGGGTTTGAGGAAGAGCCATTTCGCAAATGAAAGTGAAAATGACCGGCTACCTGAGCTCTTCCCTTGGTCAGCCATGATGCCTAGGCTTCAGGAGCCCTGAACTGCAAAACCAATAAACACCCTTTCATGGGGGGCGGGGGGTGCAACATGGCAAAGTGACCATCCAAGGTCACATAGCTTTAAACAAGTCCATATCTTTGAGAAGTCCATATCCACACCCCTTAACTCTTTTTTTTTTAATTTAAAAAATATTTATTCGTGTGTATGTATACACGCCACTTGTGTGTGGCACCCTCAGAGTCCAGAAGACTGTGCTGGCTCTCCTGGATCTGGAGGTACAAGCAGTTGAGAGCCACTTGATATAGGTGCTGGGAACCAAGCTTGGGTCCTCTGGAAGAGCAGCCAGTGCTCTTAACCTCATTGACCCATCTCTCCAGCCCCCAAAATGTCTTTCTGAAAAATAAACTTCAGTGGACTGAAGAAATGGCTCAGTGGTTAAGAGTACTGGCTAGTCCTCCAGAGGAGCAGATTTCAATACCCAACACCCACATGGTGGCTCACAGCTCTCTGTAACTGGCCTCCACTGCACACATGTGGTACAGACATACATAGGGGTGAAACACCCATATACATAAAATAATTTATTTTTTGAGGCAGGATCTCTCTATGCATCCCTGGCTGTCCTGGAATTCACTATGTAGACCAGGCAAGCCTTGATCTGCCTTCCTCCGACTCCCTAGTGCTGGATAAAAAGTGTGCTCCACCATACCTAGCTCAAACAAAACGAAACCAAAAACCGAAAAAGAACTTCAGCTCTGCTGAGAATACGGGGGTAGGAGAGCATGACCTCACATTCAGCCTGGGAGGGCAGGACCTTTTGTAACCAGCTAGGAATGGCACGGTAGGGTGGAGATTCTGGAGACAGGCTGTAGAGTGGGTTAGCAGCTCCTTCAAGGTGACATGGAGGTATCTGAGCTCCTGGACGTGGAGAAGAAGCCCTGAGTGCAGAGATGCCTCTTGCCTTAGTGGCTGTGGGTCTGGCCGAGGCACGCTGGCACCCTCTGCTCAGCACGAGGAGCAGTCCCTGGGCTGAAAGTCTACACAGCACTGGGAACACTGGGGTCGCATCCCCTCCTACCTCACAGCCTTTGGGACTCGGCCTTCTGCCCTCTGTGGGAAAGATCAGCAATAGAAACAGGAAAGGTCTTTAATTCTCGAGGCTCCCACTGAATGTGCATGGTCTTGAGTTGTGCATCCTGAATGGAAGAAGAAGGAAGGCTGAACTTCTGCATCATCCTGCACTAGGTCAGTGGTTCTCAACCTGTGGGTCCCAACCCCTATGATGGTCAAATGACACAGGAGTCACCTAAGACTACCAGAAAACACAGATATTTACATTATGATTCATAACAGTAGCAAAATTACAGTTATGAAGTAGTAACAAAAGTAATTTTATAGTTGGGGGTCACTACAACATGAGGGACTGTATTAAAGGGTCGCGGAATTAGGAAAGCTGAGAGCCACTGCATTAGTTAAATACCATGCCACTTAGGGGACCAGGTACTGTCTTATTTCCAAATGTGGAGTGTTCTAGACAGAATTCTTGCTATAAGAAGATTCTATCACCTTCTAGGAAGACAGGAAATGATCCCCTTCCACACTCAGACCCTTCAGTAGCCCCCCCCCATTAACCTCTCTACATAGCCCCTTCCTTGGGAATCTGTGAGGATTTATCCACTGTTTCCCTCACCACTGAACATCTAGCAAGATCTTCTCTTTCTGGGGCAGAGATCATCTCCTGCCTGCCTGTCCCTGGACACAGACAGAACACAATCAGATCTGCCAGGTTGGGAGGGGTACACTGTCCTGCCCACATGACTCAATGACCACTGTCCAGCCTGTGGAAACCCATTCCTAAACGATGACACTTTCATGGAATCTTCTCCCTGTCCATCCAGTCAACTTCCCTGGGCTCACAAGCTAAGGTGTTCAAAGCTCCTGGCCATCCTGATGAGCCTTGAGACACCTTGTAATCACAGGAAGGGGTGGGGGATATAAAAAAGTGCAGAGCCTGGGGTCCTATTCAGAATCTCGGGTTGCACCCCACCATTACCGGAGCCTGCTGCAGTAACCCTCCCCAGCCCGAGGACCATCAGGCCACTTCCCTGTCCACCAAGCAGTGACTAGCAGACCTGTCTCCATCCTCCAAGGGGCCTTCAGCTCATGTTACACCTTGGCTTCTCCTGCCTAACTTAGGGGTTGCTGAAAACACCACCTTGCTGAAGCCCTCCTGTAGCTCCCTTGGCTACAGAAGACACCTCTCTGCCCACTTTACAGAGAAACAAAAGGGCCTTTTCACATTCTGGCCATTCCCTGTGCATCCCTGCTCCGGCTCCTCCAGTGTCCTCTAGCTCAGATGACCCCCTACCTCCTGCAACCCATCTGTAAACCCTCAGCCCCTCCCCAAGTATAAAGGTCCCCAAGCCGCTTACATCCTTTTCAATTTCTTACTATGTGTGTATGTGTTTGTATGTCACAGTACAGCTGTAGAGGTCAGAGGGCAACTTGTGGGAGTCAGTTCTTCCTTCCACCATGTAGGTCTGTCCTTGTGTGTTTTTCTGTTGTTCTGATAAACACTATGACCAAAAGGAATGTGAGGAAAGGATCTGTTTTAGCTTACAGGTTATAGTCCGTCATCAAAGGAAGCCAGGGCAGGAGCACAAGGCAGGAACTGAAGCAGAGAGCATGGAGGAACACTGCTTACTGGCTTGCTTCTCTCTGGCTTGCTCAGATACCTTTCTTATGAATCCTAGGACCAGCTGTCTAGGATGGCACTGCCCATCATACGTTGGATCTTCCTATATCAATTAGCAACTGAGAAAAGACTTTGCAGGGCCGGGCAGCAGTGGCACACACCTTTAATCCCAGCACTCAGGAGGCAGAGCCAGGTGGATCTCTGTGAGTTCAAGGCCAGCCTGTTCTACAGAGTGAGATCCAGGACAGGCACCAAAACTACACAAAGAGAGGGCTGGAGAGATGGCTCAGAGGTTAAGAGCACTGACTGCTCTTCCAGAGGTCCTGAGTTCAATTCCCAGCAACCACATGGTGGCTCACGACCATCTGTAATGAGATCTGGTGCCCTCTTCTGGCCTGCAATCATACATGCAGACAGAACACCGTATACATAATAAATAAATCTTAAAAAAAAAAAAAAAAAAAAAAAAAAAAAACTACACAGAGAAACCCTGTCTCGAAAAACGGAAGAAAAGACGTCACAGACATGGCCACAGACCAGTCTCACGAGGCAGTTCTTCAGATGAGGTTCCATCTTCCCAAGAGACTCCAGGTTTATGTCAGGTTAACAACTGAAGCCGTGACAAGATCCCAGAGATTAATCTGAGGCTCTCAGATTTAGCAGCAAGTGCCGTCACCTGCTAAGCCATCTCCCTGGCCCTGTTAACACCCTTTCATGCCTACGTAGAAAAGCTCTCTCCTCCCCCAGTATAAGAGCAGTTAACCACTTCCTGTTTGTTTATTTATTATGTGTACAGTGTTCTGCCTGCATGTATAACTGTGTGCCAGAAGAGGGAGCCAGATCTCATTACAGATGGTCGTGAGCCACCATGTGGTTGCTGGGAATTGAACTCAGGACCTCTGGAAGAGCAGCCAGTGCTCTTGACCTCTGAGCCATCTCTTCAGCCCCTTAGTTACTTTTATGTTCCTGTGATAAAACACCATGACCAAAAGCAACTTGGAGAGGAAAAGGTTTATTCTATCTTACAGCTCTTAGGTCACTGAAGGAAGTCAGGGCAGCAACTCAAGGCAGGAACCAGGAGGCAGGAACTGAAGCAGGGACCATGGAGGAACAATGCTTACTGGCTTCCTCCTCCTCTTTTGCTCAGCTTGATTTCTTATACAACTCAAGACCACCTGCCCCCTGTGGGATAGGGCCCTCCCACATCACTCACCAATCAAGAAAATGCACGGTTGCCATCACCTTGAGGACCCATGAGAGCTCTTTTTATTTTTTGAGACACGGTCTCACTATGTAGCCCAGGCTATCCCGGAATTCACTCTGTAGACCAGGCTGTCCCAGAACTCACAGAGATCTTCTTGCCTCTGCCTCCTGAGTATTAGGATTAAATGAGTGCGCCACTGCAGCTGGCTTAGATGTTTTAAAATTACATTTTGTTTATTTTGTATGTGTGAATGTGTGTATGTGCATGGGCACATGTGTGCTGTATAGCATGTGTGAGCAGGTTCTCTCCTTCCACCTTGTGGACCTCAGCTCCTTAGGCACAGAAGCAGGTGCTGGTACCTGCTGAGTCGCCTTACTGGCCATGTGAAGCCTGTCAGAGGACACTTTATACTCATACCAAACCAATCCTCCCATCTTCCACAATCTCTAGGCCCACCTGAGCCTGGCAGGATGGGGCTCCGACACACACAAGGGGCAGAGCAAGAGTCCCCCAAGCCTCCTGCTGGTGAGAAGAACCAGGCTGAGGGGCAGGCAAGGCTACATCGCGAGAGTTGTCCGGTGCCTGTGGTGGTGTGCTCACAGAACAGGACAGGCTCCTAACAAGGCCACCTCCTCCCCAGACTGCTGGGCTCCTCTGTGATAGTCCTTCACAGAGGCAGCAAATAGTCACGTCCACATCCACTTCCTCTGGCTTCAGGAGGCCAAGCGGACCCAGGCTATCCCGTTCTCTTTTCCGCCCAATTCCATCTGCTCAGTGCCAGCATGTCCTTCCCACTGTGCCCTCTCTAAGAGGCCACACTCCTCCAGGCACACACTGCAGTCACAGGACCACATACATGTAACACGTAGAGCACAGAGAGGTTCTTTTCACATACACGTGAGCCTGTGTCCACACAGACACGTGTGATACTAATTTCTCATAGACACAAGCCCCTGGCATGCAAATGAACAGTCACAGATACAATGGGTTATGCAGAAATCTACATTGACAGGTGTGCTGGGAGGCAGGAACAAACACATGGTGGTCACAAAGAGGCAGGCGGGAAACCTGGATCCATAGCTGTGGCAGCCACATTCTTGGTTACATCCCAAGTCATGTAGTCCTATGTCCACATAGCCCAAGCACCCCAGTACTACACAGTCACTGTGTTCCATGCACTCACACACATTATAGGTTCTAGAACACTACATGCTGACAACCACCCCATCTACCTGAGGCAGACACCCTATACACATACCACACACAGTCACCCCAAGTCCTCGAAACACCACAGCCCAGCACTGCACACGCAATCCATTCCATGCTTATCCACACCCCTCCCTCCCAAGACAGGTCCAAGAGCGGAACAAAAGCCCAGTGCCCATTCCTACCAGCTCCCTCCCCTCCCCTCCCCCCTGGCGTCCAGTCCCTTTGTCTTCCTGCAGCTGAGCCCAAGTGGGAGTCTAGGCAAAACAAGGGTAAAATCAAGAGCTCAGGCTGCTAGGCAAGCGGGCAAGCAGGCTAGCGGCAGGCACAGACTGGGGCGTCTCTGCCAGAGCAGCAGTTTCAGAAGAGGGTGTGGCCAGGTAAGCACCCAGTACCTGGGGGCAGGGTTTGGGAAGCCCAGCTAGAGGACTGTCTTGCTGTAGGAAGTGTCCATCCAAAGTGTGAGTGTGTGTGTGTGTGTGGGGGGGGTGCATGGGGGTGGAAGTGGGAGGGAGTAGCAGGATAGTGGACTGCTAAGCCAGTTTCCACTGGCTGAGTCTCAGCCCATGAGCTGGCTTACACTCTGTGAGATGGGATAAGGCTGATGGAGCCCCAGGTGGGAATCCCTACCTTCCCATGTGTCCTTGGGCCCTCCAGATGGTGGGACTTCACGATGGAAACTGAGTCTCCCATCACCGTGTGCCCAGAGTTCCCTGAGCCTAGGTCAGTAGAATTAAGTATTGGCAAAGTTCCTGGGAGGCAAACTTCAGAACCATCACAATAGCAGAGGGCTTGTCCAGAGACTGCCTGCCTTCTTAAGTCTCAGCCTAGAGGGTAGCTGTGTCCTAGGCTACCTAAGGACAGCCCTACTGCACTCCGATGACCTGCCTCACTGGATCCCTGGTTGCTCCTAGAGGACACGCCCACACACACCAGCAAGTCCTGCAGAGGGGCTAGACTTAACAGCCTGGTGCATAGCAGGATTGGGCTGGTCACCTCTACCTGAGCAACAGACCTTGTCCATCGGGGCTTATTTCTTGTGATCCTGAGGCAGTGGATTCACTACTCAGTAGGATCCTGCATAAACTGAGAAAGCCAGGCTGATCTGACCTCCAACAGTAGATGAGAGAATGGAGGTTGAGAGGCACCCGCAGAGGCAGAGCTGAGCCTCGGAGTAAGTTCCCACGGATAGGAGAACACTGCCTATCTTCAGACCATGCCAAGTGTTGGCTCTTAAGGACAAATCCTAACCGGGGTGAACAGTGCAATCCGTGTCGTGTTTTCGTACACACACTCCTTCCCGACCCTCACACAAAACCTATGAAGGGCAGGCTGCCTCTCTGTGACGATTCCTCACAACAAACTCTTGAAAGGGTGTGAGTGATGAAAGGCTTTTCTGGACTTACACACACCCCAGGTTCTGCCCCCTTTGCATCAGTAAAAGAGAAGGCACATACTACAATCCCAGCATTCTCCCACATCCCGTCCAATAGCATTCTGTGGCTAGGCGTTCAGAGAGATGGGGCTGGTGGCTTGCCTGGGCCCAACAACTCCAGACTAAAGGAGGATTAGAACCCCACGTGCCTAGAGCCCGATCTCTCCACTGGAAACTAGAAACATCTCTCACTCCCCTGCCTTTACTCCACTAATTCTGCTCATCTCGGGATCCCTTCCTTAAATCTCCTCCAGCTCTGAGTACTGACCTTTCGGAGTTCCTCCAATCCTCCCCCAAGGACCCAAGCGCTGAGCTCCAGAAAGGTTGGCATTATGACTGTCTGGCTCAAAACTCACTCTAGGGTTGGGGATTTAGCTCAGTAGTAGAGCATTTGCCTAGCAAGCGCAAGGCCCTGGGTTCAATCCTCAGCTCAAAAAAGAAAAAAAAGAAAAAAAAAAAAAACCCTCACTCTATAATAAATGCTAGCTTATTTAATACATGCACTTGATCTTGTATAAGTAAGTGTTGAGCACCTAGGATAGTATGCTGGTGTGCTGTGGTGGTTAGGGAAAATACTAAATGGAAGAGTCTGGTCCAAGGGGAGGTACCTACAGATTTGAAGGAAACATGATGAAGTGAGAGAGGGACACACACCACACACACACACACACACACACACACACGTGTCTAGGTTAGCCTGAATCCCTTTACCAAGACTACGGCTCATGCAATGAGAACGTCCTATAGACATTTTGTCCAGGTTCCAGCAACCTCTGTGAGGTAGCCACTATTGAAACCCAGCATAGTCTAGACTTGTTTAAATCGTTCCATCCCCCTCCCTTTCTGACTCTCCTAAATTATCCTATTTGAGTCTGCCATCTGTTTCCTGCAGAGCCTGGCAGGAAAATTCTTAGCCAAGTCTGAACGGAAAAGGGCAACACGGCTGAAGCAGGTACTGGAGGGGAAGACTAGACACAGAAGGCAGGGGCTGACTCAACGCCATCAGAAGTCTGGATGGGCAAGGTGGGGGTGGGGACAGTAGGTGCATGGCCAGCGATGGTGAACTAGTGAAGGAAGGCCTAAATGTGCGGGATGTCCTCCAGCAGACCCATTCCCAGTGCAGTCTGTGTTCTCTTCCCGCAGGATGCGGGAGACCCCGGGGCGCGAGGAATTGGAGCCGGGCGTGGAGGCCCCGTGCGCCGCATCCTGCCACGCGCAGCGCATCCTGCAGACGCTCAACGCGTACCGGCGGAGCGGCACCCTCACCGACGTGGTGCTGCGCGCCGGAGGCCGCGACTTCCCGTGCCACCGCGCGGCGCTCAGCGCGGCCAGCGCCCACTTCCGCGGCCTGTTCGCGGCCGGCCGGCCCGAGCGTGCAGCGGCCGTGGTCCCCGTAGGACCCGAGGCCCCCGGGGCGGCGGCGGCCCTGGCCGTGGTGCTCGACTACATATATGGCGCGGGCGTGCGGCTGCGCGCCGAGGAGGAGGCGGCCGCCGTGCTGGCGCTGGCCGAGCGGCTGGGCGTGGCGGGGCTGCGGGAGGCGTGCGCGCGCTTCCTCGAGGGCCGCCTGCGGGCCGCCAACAGCCTGGCGCTGCGCCGCGTGGCCGCCGCCTTCTCGCTGGCCTCTCTAGCCGAGCGCTGCGGCCGCGTGCTGCGCCAGGCCTTCGTGGAGGTGACGCGCCACGCCGACTTCCTGGAGCTGGCGCCCGACGAGGTGGCGGCGCTGCTGGCCGACCCCGCGCTGCGCGTGGCCCGCGAGGAGGCCGTGTTCGAGGCGGCCATGCGCTGGGTGCGCCACGACGCGCCGGCTCGCCGCGGGCAGCTGCGGCGGCTGCTGGAGCACGTGCGCCTGCCGCTGCTGGCGCCCGCCTACTTCCTGGAGAAGGTGGAGGCCGATGAGCTGCTGCAGGCCTGCGGCGACTGCCGCCCGCTGCTGCTGGAGGCCCGCGCCTGCTTCATCCTGGGCCGGGAGGCGGGCGCGCTGCGGGCCCGGCCGCGGAGGTATGGCCTCCGGCTTGATGGCCTAGCGACGCCTCGTATCTTCCCCAGCTCTGGTTCCTTCACTGCCCCTCTTGAAATGTTACTATTTCTTGGTACCTGGCGTTCTGCCTTGAAGAGTTAGTCTTGGGAGGGAGGGATGCATTCCATTTCCTGCCTCATCTGCCATTCTGAGAAATGGGTCCTGTTGGGAATCTGCTCTCTGGGGACCCACAGGCTAGTAAGACAACTAAACACACAAAGGCATGAGAAATGGCCACTCTGCCCGTGCAATGCCAGACCCAGAGACTATAGGTGGGATAGTCCACAATGGCCCTCATACCCGAGGGACAGAAGACAGCGGTGATGCTGTCACTAACTTTGAGCACGAGGCCAAGGACACAAGATGGGTTAGGAAAGCACTAGCCAGCTGGTTAGGAAAACCTGGTGAGACCAGAAACCCAGAGTCAAGGGTGGAGAGCTTTGCAGAATGTCTGAGTAATCTTGCTCATGGAAGTTCCCCATTAGGAGGTGGCTAGGGGAAGAACAGTGTATTAGGTGTTAGGGATGGAGGATTCTTATCAGACAAAACTGAGCATGCCTTAGCCCACAATGCAGGAGCCTCAGTTTCCTCCTCTGTAAAAGGGTCAACAATCCTAACAACCATCTGAAGGATTAAATAAAGAAAGGGGAAAGTCATTTTTTTCTGTAACTTAGAGGCGAGTAGACTAGGGTAAGGGATAGTGACTTCCTATCTGAAACCAGAGGTAAGACTGGAAGTGATGGGTTCCAGTGGCAGCTGCCAGTGTATGCAGAAGGGCAGCGGCATTGTGTGATGTGATCCAAACAGCAAGAAAGGAGCCGGGCTTGGTGCTAGATGCCGGTAAGTCCAGCACTCAGTAAGCAGAAACAGGATAGAGAGTTCAAGACCAGAGGCTGCACGGAAAAGGGCTAGGGAGATAGATGGCTTAGAGGCAGAGTGCATGCACTAGCCGCCTGGTTCAGTAATCCCCAGCGTCCCTTGTGGGAGACAGCGGTGTCGTGGGAAAGGGCCGCAGCATGAGTGTGGATCTACAGGTATTCGGTTTGTCCTCACCCCAGATTCATGGACCTAGCCGAAGTGATAGTGGTCATTGGCGGGTGTGACCGAAAGGGGCTCCTGAAGCTGCCATTCGCCGATGCTTACCACCCCGAGAGCCAGCGCTGGACCCCACTGCCTAGCCTGCCTGGTTACACACGCTCTGAATTTGCCTCCTGTGCACTGCGAAATGACATTTATGTTTCTGGTGAGAGCACAATAGAAGCAGGAGCCTCTTATCGCCACACACACACACACACACACACACACACAGACACACACACACACACACACACACACACACACACACACACACACCCTTTATTTTTTCCCTCCAATCGGGAGATGAGGGCCAGCTTTCCCATAATCCCCTACAGTTTGTGGCTAAAGCCCTGTGTGTGGTCCAGCAAAGCCAGTCACCTGTAGGGGATGTTGATGTTGGTCTTGGGGCCGGAAGGCCTTACGCTGTGGCTTTGGTCTTTGCTCTGGTCTTCAGCAGGTCATTCCCGGTCCCTGAACCTCATCCTTATTTCCTATGTGGAAACTGTATACTAATCCCAGCACTGCAGAGAGATGGGGATGGAAATGAAGGTAGAACATTGGTCAAGAACAGTGACTGGGTCACTCTCTCCCCCACCGCTGTACAGATGACCCGCTCTCCCTCGGCCTATCACACATTCTTAGTGATTGTCTTGAGGATTCTCCTCTGCTTCCCTGAGCACAGCTGGTATCCCACCACAGGGCACCTGGTGAATAGCACTTCCCCCTCCCTGGATCTCTCTGGCACCCTCTTCTTCCATTCAAAGCACACTGTCTGGGGGATAGGCCCAGTCTTACACCAGCCCAGCCAGAAAGCCTTCCTATGCTCTTAAGCCTTCCTTTGGATTTAGGGGTGTTTCTGGCTCTTTAGGGGCACTGCTCCTTTCTCCATAGGAGGTCACATCAACAGCCGTGATGTCTGGATGTTTAGCTCCCATCTGCACACCTGGATCAAGGTTGCCTCGATGCACAAGGGCAGGTGGAGGCACAAGATGGTAGCCCTGCAGGGACAGGTAGGCACATGCTCTGGCTACTGCCCTGGGATCCTAGCCGTAGATCATCCGGGGGAAGGAGGGATCTGAGGCCCCAAATGATTAGGAAGAACTTGCTCAAGATCACATAATAATGTTAACAGTCATCACAGCAGCTGGATCTAGAGGCTCACACCTGCAAATCAGCACATGGGAGGCTGAGGCAAGAGGGTCGTGAGTTTGAGGCCAGCCAGGGCTACATAGCAAGACCCTGTCTCAACATCATCACCCATCCCAGATCAATAGCCGTCACTGTAAAAAATACAGTTCAGTGTCGAAAGGTTTGGGCCTTGGGACCCATGTACTGACTGAGTCTTGACTCTGCCACTTAACTCCTGCTAGTTACCTTTGTAAACCTCATTCTGCATTCAGAAACACACAGGAATTCTGCATTCAGGTAGGTGGGTGGTAAACCCTTAGTAAGCACTCGGGTTATTACTAAGCATCATCTGCATCTGGAATACAGATAGATGCCTGCCTCCCGTTCCCTGTGTTGAACAGGGAGGGAGGTTCCTGAACTAGGGAAAGAGGAACTTGGCCAGTGGCTGCACTGAGATGCCCCTGATGGGCTCACAGACTGACGCAGTGGGGTGTTAGAGTCGCCTGTAGCACTGAATCCCTGGGCTCTGGCCTGTCTTCGCCCTCAGCTCTTTGCAGTGGGCGGCTTCGATGGCCTACGGCGCCTGCGCAGCGTGGAGCGCTACGACCCCTTCTCCAACACCTGGGCGGCCACAGCGCCCCTGCCGGAAGCCGTGAGCTCTGCAGCGGTGGCGCCCTGCGCGGGCCTGCTCTACGTGATTGGGGGCGCTGGGCAGGACGGTGTCAACACTGATAAGGTGGGCTCAGGCCTTGGGATTAGGGGATGCAAGAGGCTGCAGGGAAACAGCGTAGCCTACTGTGTGCAGGCTAGATCTGGGCGCTGGCGTGAGACAATCTAATTTTCTAAAACCAGTTAGCACTCCGGGAATCATTTTGATCAAGGAAATGAGTTAAGAAAGATGACCGCAGCCGGACGCACGCCTCTAATCCCACCACTCAGGAGGCAAAGGCAAGCAGATCCCAGAATTTGAGGCCAGCCTGGTCTATAGACAGAATTACAGGACAGCCAGGACTATACAGAGAAACCCTGTCTTGAAAAAACCGAGGTGGGGGGTGCGGGTGCAGGGAAAGGGGAGGGGAAAATGATCTCAGAGGGTACTCAGTGAGGCACCTATACTCTTCCGATTGGTACCACCCATGTGGGTTTCATAGATTTTAAAACTTGAAAGATTGATCCAGGCCGTGGTGGTGCCCGTCTTTAATCCCAGCCCCCGGGAGGCGTTTGAGGCCAGCCTGGTCTACAGAGCAAGTTCCAGGACAGCCAGGGCTGGAGCTGGAGGGATGGCTCATCGGTGCACTTGCTGCTCTTGCAGAGGACCAGAGTTTGGTTCCCAGCACCCATGTCAAATGGCTCACAACTGCCTTTCACTCTAGCTCCGGATCTGACACATTCTTCTGGCTTCCACCACCCACAGACGGACAGAGAGACACATAAATAAAAATAATCTTTTTAAAAATTACATGACAGGCCTGGCAGTGGTGGTGCACGCCTGTAATCCCAGCACTCGGGAGGCAGAGGAAGAGGCAGGTGGATCTCTGTGAGTTCGAGGCCAGCTGGTCCAGGACAGGCTCCAAAGCTACAGAGAAACCCTGTTTCAAACCACGCCCCCAACAAAAAAAATTAGATGACAGAATAGGATTAGTTAAAATGCTTTTCTCCGTTCAAAAAAGAAAGAAAATCTGTTATAAGCTGGGGCTATAGGACACAGGAAGCAGAGTTTGATCCTAGCACTGCTTAAGCCAATCATAGTGGGCTAAAAATTAGAGTAATCTGCCGAGTGTTCCTAGAGACAGAGGCCATGGCAGTGGGCAGTTAGGGGTGAGGCTCATTCACCCCTGCTTTCCTCCTGCAGGTGCAGTGCTTTGACCCCAAGGAGGACCAGTGGAGTCTGCGGTCACCAGCACCCTTCTTGCAGCGATGTCTTGAGGCCGTTTCCTTGGAAGACACCATTTATGTGGTGGGAGGCCTCATGAGTAAAATTTTCACCTATGACCCTGGCACGGATGTCTGGGGAGAGGCAGCTGACCTGCCAGGCCCTGTGGTAAGTGGGGGCCCCTGCACTGGCACATTCAGGAGTGCAGACCCACTTCCAAGGTTCTGCAGCTTACCAGTTTGAGGTCCTGCATATGACTCCATGCTGAGTAGCATCACATAGTCCCCTTGCTTGTCCCCCCAGTGACATATGAGACTGGCCTTGAAGAGGTTGGCCCAAGGCCATCAGTTGGGCTGTAGTAAGCCAGTGCCTAGAATTCAAGTTCTGTGACTTAGTAAGCTCCCTGCTCCAGTGACATCAGTGGCCAGAGGTGCAAGTTCTGGCCTCCACAGCCCCCTTTTCTCCCACCTGCTGCCCCACGACTCCAGGGAAACTATGTAGATGTATAATTGGTGGTCTCTGTCAGTTCTGGGCCTGGGTGATTCCAAGACTAAGGTTCCCAGCTCTCTGAATAAGACTGTAAGATGGTGGTACTGTTCACATGCATACGATCTTCCAGGCTTGACTTCAGCTTTCTGGTGAAGACCAAGTGAAGGATATCCCACATACAATGACAGCGAAGAGCATGGTTGCTCTTTGAACTGTGCAGATGAGATAGATCTAAGATGGAGCAGGTGACTTGTCCAGGCCATTTATTTAGTAAGGGTCAATTGTTTTGTCTCCCTGCCATCCAGATTGCCTAGTTGTCTGTAGGGCAAGAAGACTCTGCTATGTGGCTTGGCCAGCTAAGAACCAAGGGAGTCCCTGCTGCATCCCACAGTTAACTGTCTGTTTGTCCACTCAGGAGAGCTGTGGCGTGACGGTGTGTGATGGGAAGGTGCACATCCTCGGTGGGCGGGACGAACATGGGGAAAGCACCAACAGCGTCTTCACCTTTGACCCCAGCAGTGGGCAGGTGGAGGCTCAGCCAGCGCTGCAGCGCTGCACCAGCTCGCATGGCTGTGTCACCATTGTCCAGAGCCTGAGCAGATGACTGGGACAGCCTGAACCAGGAGGCAGAGAAAACCTGGGCATGGCACTTGGCTCCCCTCCTGGACCCTCCATGTGAATAGTCCTCTAACTTATTGCCCCTTTTCTTGTAGAAATAAAAGGTTTTTCAAAAGTCAGGTGTGTTCCAGCTCATGCCTGCTTTATCCAGAGAAGGTATTTTGCAGTTAGCCAGCACAGCTACACCACTGTAGGCCACGCAGATAGCTATATTCATATTAGACTACAGTGAATTACTCCATTCTGGACACTGGAGCATGCAATTGTCACGAGCAAGGTGCCAGCAGATTCGATCTGGTGATGCTCTGCTTTATAAGTTCCCTTCAACCTCCCCAAATGTCACTAATCCCAGACGATTTATTCATCTACCCGAAGGACTCTATTTCTTTTTAAAATTATCCACTTACTACAGTGTGAGTGCATGATGTTTGTATACATGTGCATGAAGTACATGTAGAGGTCAGAGAACAACTTTGTGGAGTCTGTTCTATCTTACGTGAGTTCTGGGGATCCCAACTCACATCTTCAGGCTGGCATGGCATTTTACCAGCTCCAGCCATGTCACCAGTCCTCATTCTTAATGCTATGACGTTGTGTATTAGGACCCAGCATAGCACTTTGGAGGAACATCTGCCTTCAACTGTTAGCACACCCATTACCTCACTTCCTTTCATTACTGTAGATATTTTTTACTTCTGTGTCACAGTACCTGTGGAGGTCAGGGATCAAACTGTGGACGTTGGTTCTCTCCATCTAACACACGGGTTCTAGGGACCGAACTCACTTATATCAGCAAGCTTAGCAGCAAGAGCCTTTATCCCCTGAGCCACCTCTCCAGGCCTAGCACTTTTTTGTTTCAGGGTAGAAAGCACCACAGCCCTGGCCAAATCCCCACCATCAGTGTAAGACACACTCTGATGCCACTGTACACTTAGTATGGCCCAGGGCTCCAGAACAGTGACAAACTGCTGGATGGGAAAAAGGGAAAAACACACCCGGAATGCAGAGGCTATTCCAGGCATGAGGCTGCAGTACTAAGTACTGGCTGGCCCCATCTGCAGATCCTCATTTGCACTAATTGCCTTTTGAAGAGGAGCCTGTCTCTTTCCCAATCTCTCCCATTCTCAAAGCCCCAGGGCCATGTCTGCAGGGTCTCTCCAGCTGGGGCTGGCCCATCCCAGCCAGGCACAAAGGCTCTGGTCCCAGCTGAGCTCCAATACCACAGATTAGGGAACTGTGGCCATCTGGACACAGCTGATAATGACAGCAGGGGAGGAGTACAGGCCAGCACCACAGCCTGCCTATCCCAACCCTAAGGGGACACTTAGGACAAAGCAATGGTACCTATCATGTCTACTCAGGAACAATAGGAGCCCATCTAAGACAAACTCTTCTAAAGGATGTCTTTCCCCTGGCTAGACACTTCATGAAGGCCAAGCAGTGATCCCAAACTTCCCACTCAGATTCCCAAAGGACCCTATTTTTTAAACTTTAACCACTCATTATAATGAGTGAGTGCTGTCCTGTGCATGCGCTGTCTGCCAGGACACACAGGCAAGTAAGACAAGAACACAGAATGGGACAGCCTAGATGAACAGTGAAGTAAAGTAACCATTACGGCAACCTCCCACCTCCTCGTTGCATTTCTCAAGTGTTGTACTATCCTTAAGAAGTCTGGAAACATCAGGTGGAATCACGCTTTCTCCTTTTACCCATGACAGGAAATCTCACTCATCAGACAGATCAGATGGATGTAGGGGTACACAGCAGCACTTCAGTCTGGAGGGATGCAAGTAACACCAGTCACACTAGCAAGATGGCTCAGTGGGTAGAGGCATTCCTTGCCATTCTAACAACTGGACTCAATCCCAGAGACCCACAGTGGAAGGCAAGGACCCCCCCCCCAGAAGATGCCCTCTGCAAAATGGTGACTGGAGGGAAATGTGTTGACATAATTTCTACTAGAGATTGAACCCAGAATCTCAAGCATGCAAGAAGCGTGCCAAATTTTTCAGGCCACCTATCAGTCAATTGTTTACAGGTCTATGAAAGTTTCAATTGTGGAACCAAGAAAATAAGTGTCTTCAGCAAAATTAGGAGTTATCATTTCCTTTAACTACTGTAATTTAAGTACAAAAGCAGTGAGTGGCTAGAGCCTATTTATTACAGACTTGAAATCTGGAATTGGTACTTTCAAGTTTGTCCCAGCTCCAACTAATGAGCATTCATTGCATCTGAGGAAGTACTCACTTAGGACATGGTATTAGTTCTAGACTATGTAGTGAGTCCCAGGCAAGGTTCAACTATGGAGACCCGGTCCCAAAAAAAAAAAAAAAAAAAAAAAAAAAGCCCCTAAACACGAGGGGATGGGGGGGGGGGAATTAATTTATTAATTGTGCCCTATATTGTTCTCTTGGTCAGCTGGGGGTGGGGTAGGCAAGAGACATATCTAAGTACTCAGGAGAGGCAGGATGGGGAGTCCCAGGCCAAACCAAGCCACAGCCAGACCCTTACTCTACACAAAAGTCTGCATTACTCAGCAGAGAAAAACAATGACATCATGAAATGTGCAGGCAAATGGATGGAACTAGAAAATATCATCCTGAGTGAGGTAACCCAAATCCAAACATGGTATGTACTCACTCATAAGTGGATTCTAGATATAAAAACAATCAGACTGCAACCCACAGAACCAGGGAGGGTATATAGCAGGGGAAGCCCTAGTATGACTGTGGCTTACAGTAAGTTTTGGTTTTACTTAATTACTGGGCAAGCCTCAATGAAACAATTAGGACACGAATTTATACTGTATCAAGCTAATAGAAAAATAAATTTAAAGTGAAAACAAGTCTGAGGGTTGGGGATTTAGCTCAGTGCTAGAGTTCTTGACTAGCCCTGGGTTCGATCCTCTACTCAAAAAAAAAAAAAAAAAAAAATCTGTAAGAATGCATCCAATATACATCCCTCACCTCAGTGGATAACTGCCCACTGAGAAGCTTTCATCATTTCCAAGCTACCTGGGGCTGCAGCTTTATGTGTAATTAGAGAAGCTTAGGAGCAAAGGTTAAGTCACTTCCAACTTGGGATCTGACGTTAACTCCCAAACTGGAAGTGAAGACTCTGAGGTAAACCTCAGAGGAATAAATACATCCTGTAGATGGCAAAGGTTAGACCTGCTGCCAATCAGCTAGCAATGGAATATGTCCACACAAAGATGTTATTAAATGTTGTTAGTGGCCCCAAGGAGTTACAACCTCACCTCATATATACTACAGACTTGATGAAAAACAAAGGTGAGCTGTTTTCAGCATCAAAATCTAATAACCCCAAGGAAAACTACTGAAAACAAGCAGAGGTAGGTGGACCAGTCAGGAATGAGACCCTGCCTCAAAACCAAAAACCACATGGTCATGCTCCTCCTGCTCACAGGACCACCTAGAACAAGTGCCTGAAATGCTTCAGTACTGACCTCACACTGCCAGCAACTACATTTCCAGTGAGTTCTAAGGACAAGCTCAGTTTACGGAGTTTCCTTCCCAGGCTGCAGAGGGCAGAATTTGACTAAGCCCTTCCTCTCTGGCTGCTCTATGGTAATGCTGCTATAGTGCCACCTACTGGGAAAGGAGCAAACACTAGCTCACAGGCTAGACTTCCAAATCGGCAAAAACTTCAGTAGGCATTTTAAGATCTAATATAAAGTACACAATTGGGTGTACCAGGACCAGACTCACCCAGCATGCTCAAGACCCCCACACTTGATTGGTCCAATATTAGGGGAGGAAGGAGTCTGGTAACATTCTAGCAAAGCTGCTGAGTCTACTCATGTGGATGCTGGTTCTTGTAGAGTGCAAAGCCACTCACTGTATCTCATCACCTTGCTACCTCCCTCTGCCCTTCCTACTTTCCTAGGTTTGTGGTTATCTTGCCTGACTGTCTGTGTACCATGTGTCTGCAGAGGCCATCAGATCCCCTGCGACTGGAGTTCGATGACTCTAAGTCAACCAGTTGTTTTCATGAAGTCTCACCAAACCAACTCAACCATAGCCTAGCAAATTAGCTGAGCCAGTGTCTAGAGAATTCAGATGCCAATTATTTGTCCTATATTCATGAGTTATGTCATCAACCAGATGATGGCTGCACACTTTATTCACAACACCCTAAGGCAGAGGCCAGCCAGGCCTACACAGTTAAAGACATGTACATCTAAGGGCTGGAGAGAATGCAGGTTAAGAGTACTGGCTGCTCTTCCAGAGGTCCTAAGTTCAATTCCCAGCAACCAGATGGTGGTTCAAACATCTTGAGATCTAGTGCCCTTTTCTGGTGTGCAGGCACAACACTGTACATAATAAAGGTAAGCCTTACTCACCATGTATGGAACTAAGCTGGAAATAGGTTGTGGATATATAGCCAGTGTGCTCCCAACTTACATGGGTGAAGACAAGGAAATAAAGATATAAAGTGGCTCATGAAGACTGCAGGCACTAGTCGGGGGCACCCCAGGCCCTTGACAGTCTTCTCACCAGAGCAGAAGTTCCAAGCTAACTTTGATCCCCCATAAAACAAGCATCAAGAGTAAATACTTTTAAGACATTATGGCAAACACGCTACTGAATTTCTGTATTTAACCACATTTTCTAAAACAATGGCTAAGTACAAGACTTAGAAATGCGGATTTAACAAGCTTTACATTTCAAACTTCTGAAAATGGCATTAGTAATTTTTACTTTAGGAATGCTGGACTAAAATCGCTCTGCGTGGCAAAACAGGCCAATTTACTTTCTACGTGCATGCCAAGTGCATACATACCAGTGTCACAGGCCTTCATAAAAAGCATCTTTACCCACCAAAGACTTCTTACATAACAGGGGGGATTTATCATACATATAGCCCTCCAGGCTGGGAACATAGCTTAACAACACAACGTATGCTTACTACGTGCAAGGACCTGGGTTCCATCATAAGCTCCAAAACCAAACTGCTCTTGTAACCCTGAACAGGGTGTCAAGGTGGTACCTTGAGCCACCAGCCCTCACAGACCCAAGACTTCTTTGGTCAGCTCTGCTCAAGCCCTCCAGCTTAAACCAGTGGGATAAACAACACTCCTCAGGCCGATAGAACTCAGTCAGCTGAACTCTGGACACAATCCAGTCAGGCTTTGTCTTTGTGCAATTTTATTAAACGTCTGTTTGTACAAACCAACATCCAGCCTCCAGATGCAACTGCCAAGACCCTGAAACCAAATAAAACAATGTAAGAAAAAACTCATTTGACACACACTCCCATGCAGGGTTTACCGTAACACAGCGCAGCACAAAGGCTTGTTTACTGAAACCTTGACAAGGCTGCTAAAAGGTATACTAAGTAGCAACAAGAGTATCTGTAAACTCTTGTGCAAAGGCAGTGAAGGAAACACTGACTGTGGGGGTGGGCACCACATTCCAACCTGTATCCTCCCACACATTAACCAAACAAAAAGCCTCGCTCACACACTGAAACATCACCCAAAAAAAAAAAAAAAAAAAAAAAAAAAAACCACACACACACACACACACACAAAACAAAACCAAAAACCCCAACAACAAACCAGCTGCTGGCCCAGGACCGTCACTGCAGACATACCTGTTATGCTGTAGGCACTGGCTGGGGCATGGCAGGTGGCTCTGGCTTCCCACCCTTCTGCTCTGAGATGGGGGTGGTGGGCAAGATTTCGTCTTTAGGTTCCACAATGCTCACATGATCAGGAAGAGGCTTCTTGGGGCCGATCTTACCACTTGGGTCCCAGGGCAGCATGATCTTCACTTTGATGCCCAGCACACCTAAAAGACACCAGAGCTAGAACTGAACTGGGGTTTTACCAACTCCTCCCCAACAGGAAAACAGCAGTATTTACTCAAAAGCACTGTGATCTGGCCCTTCTCAGACAAATGCCTCTAAATCAATCAGTGAGCAGGACACTTTTGCCAAAGGAACCATGCACAGTGCCACAGAACATGGCGCTGACAAGGACCAAAGACAAGGCGTGGCCTTTCTGACTCGTCATCCTGTCATCACCGAAGGGCACACAGAAGGCAGACAACTCATTTCCTCACAGCCCCTGTAACCAACAGCTCCTTCCACAATAGACCCCCAAACACAGGTCCATGGAAATACACCCATCTGCTCCTCGGCCCTCGACATTCCTAGGTACCCAGGCCCCCAGGTTCCCTTCCCAGCACAGCTGCTCACCTTGTCTCAGGAGCACATGGCGCACAGCGGTGTCAACATAGTAGTTAACAGGGTCTCCACTGTGGATCATCAGCCCATCCACAAACTTCATGGACTTGGCCCTCTGTCCTCGGAGCTTCCCGGACACCACAACCTCACAGCCCTTGGCCCCACTCTCCATAATGAACCGAAGCACACCATAGCAGGCCCTTTGAAGAGGAGAGTCACCTGTTATCACCAAAGACACACTCTGCCTGTCCCTCTCACCAAGCTTAATAACAAAACACTTGGGTTTCACTTTACTAACTTTCAAATGGTAGCCAAAACAGCAGCAACTAACTCACTGCCCGAATGGTTTTCCACCCTAGCCTGTATGCTACAATCACCTTTGAAGGATTGATCAACTCTTTACCTACACCCTCACGCCTGGGTCCTTCTCCAAGCCATCATCTTGGCTGGCCAAGCTCAACCATAGGTATTTTCTCACATCTGACAAGCACTTGCTGTCAGGAGAGACAATTCTTGGAGACAAGGTCTTACTACATAGTCCTGGCTGGCTGGAATTTGCAGAGATCCACCAGCCCCTGCTCTGGAGTGCTGGATTAAAAATACACAAAGCACATCCGACAGGAACAGGTAATTTTGAAAAAATGCTTGCTAGGTGGCTCCCAGGTACCATCCTAATTGAGAAGCACAAGAGGCTCTAACATATTTTTAGCCACTTTGATATCAGGGCACTAGAAAAGCCCTTAGGCTTATAAAAACTAAAAGACTGGTCGTGGTGGCAGACATCTTAATCACTAGGGAGGCAGAAGGCAGATCTGAATCGAAGCCAGCCTGAATTCCAGATAGTCACGGCTATACAGAGAACCCTGTCTCAAAAACAAAACAAAACAAATCTGTAAGCCAGGCGAAGTGGCCTTTAATCTTGGTGGACCACCTCTAAAATAGGCCAGCTAGGGTTATAGTCAGACCCTGTCTCTCCAAAAAAAAAAAAAAAAAAGCCTTTTCATATTTTCTTCTAATTCTCATTGTTTAAATGAAGTCAGACCAGCTCAGGAGGCAGAGTCCCAACCCTCACATCACTTAGTGTCACACAACTTACAGGGATAGCTTAGCTGAGACAAGGCCTCACCTCTAGGCCTGTGAGACTGGCTTTGGATTCCCAAGATTCTTCACCTTCACAGTGCTGGGATCAGGGGTGAGCAATATCACGCCTGACCAATTTATAGCGATTTAATGCCTTGACTTTTAGTCCTTTCCCATCACAACTCTCATCTCTCCATCTCTTTTTGAGACAGAGTTTCTCTGAAACAGTCCTAGCTCCTAGAACTCTGTAGACCAGGCTGGCCTCAAACTCAGAAATCCACCTGCCTCTGCCTCCCGAGTGCTGGGATTAAAGGCATGTGTCACCACCACTCAGCCTGGTATCTCTTTATAGCCCCCACAATAAATGCATTAATAGTTCCGCATGACTTCTAACTTGTTGAAATGTGTTTTCCCAGCACTAAAGTGTTATCCACTAACCAGATACCTCATACAGGAGCAGCAGGATGCTTTTCTGCCTACCTATCAAGGGTCCTTTCTAAACCACACAATGCACACCGACACGTCCCCTCCCTGTATGACTTCACTCTTGTTCCATTCTCAGTGTCCCCAAGTAGTCCCATTATTTGACCACTTTTTTTTTTTTTCGTTTTTTGAGACAGGGTTTCTCTGTGTAGCTTTGTACCTTTCCTGAAACTCACTTGGTAGACTAGGCTGGCCTCCAACTCAGAGATCCATCCGCCTGCCTCTGCCTTCGAGTACTGGGATTAAAGGCGTGCGCCACCACCACCCGGCTTATTTGACCATTCTTTAAGGGCTCATACTACAACCCAGGCTGGCCTGCAACCTTCCAAGTGTTGGTATTATATATAAGCGTGTGTCACAACAGGCCCTTCACTAGGTCTTGTTGTCCTAACAGTTCAAGGGGGCACAAGCTATCTTACTGTTACACCAGCAGAGGCCAGAGATGACCCTGTCACCAAAGTTATCTGCTAACAAAGTCAGGTACACACTCACCAGCAGAAGGGCAGGACCATCAAGTCTCAGAACACTCACCTTCGAACAGCAAGCCCTCCTAGGAGTTTGTAACGGAGAGACTCTGCCTGAGCGATGGCACACAGACCTCTTGTGGCCACCTTTTCTGCATAAAGCTTTAAAGGAAACAAGAGACACATTTATTACTTACCACTCCTCACTAGGAGAGCAATGGAATAGCCAGTCCACCTGTGTATCATTTCTATATATAAATGTAATGCAAAACACTTTAGCCACCAGAATACTCCCATAAACTTAAGCATATTGTTTGTAGTTTTAGACAGGGTCTCACTATGGCAGCCCCGACTGGCTCTGCACTAGCCACCATCCCGCCTTGTGGTTGCCAGGATACAAGGTATGCCCCCTACCATACTCGGCAATGACACTACTTAAAAGAGAACTGTGACAGAGTATCAACCCACCTGTAATATTCAATGGCCATGCAAAGGTTTCAGAATTATCATTCTACAGAACCAACATCTAAACCCAGTCTACAACAACCCCTGGTATAAGCAAGGGGAACTCACCTCTACACTGCCCTCAGGGAAGCCGAACCTCTTCTGGACTACCGCAGTCAACTCTCTGATCCGACGACCCTTCTCACCAAGAACATTCTGTGTTCTGCAGAGGGGAAAAGTTATACTTTACTCAACATCTCATGTGTCATCTATCACACAGCAAGAACACACGTTAAATGAAAAGGATTAAGATAAATTCTTTCCAAATGGAGTTTTTTTTAAAAAAGCAACTATATCCCGAGTGGTGGTGGCACAGGCCTTTAATCCCAGCACTTGAGACGGCAGAGGCAGTCGGCCTCTCTGAGTTCAAGGCCAGCCTGGTCTACAGAGTGAGTTCCAGGACAGGCTCCTAAGCTACACTGAGAAATTGCCTCAAATAAAACAAAACAACAAAAAAACCAACTACACTCACCAAGGCCACTGGCTGGCTGCCTCAAGTTTACATAGTATCTTAGTACACACAGTGAGTGATTACAGGTGATAGCCAACATTTTTACCTGGTGGCTAAAATAATGATTTCAGTTCTGGTTGGTGTAACTCGGACTTCAACTCCAGAGTAGCCATCTTCAGCCAGTTCCCGGGTGAGAAACTCATTCAGTTCAGCTTTGAAGATGCCATCAGCCACAAACTAAACCAAAGAAGCAAGTTCAGAGTAAAGATGGGGTGGAGGCTTACTTAGTGCTACCTCAATGGCCCTGCAGGACGGCAGCAACCCTTCTCAGACAAATGCCTACAAGTCATCATTAGGAAGTCCCTTTGACCATAGCCACAGAACGCAGCACTGGGCAAAGAAAACAGCTCCTAATCAGACTCGTCATCACCTCTTCATCGAAGGGTTTTAAAACGTTAACTTACACGCGCAAAGAAAAAAATCTATTCTCAAGTGGCACATCTGCAGTTCACTGAGCATAGCAAGGACACTGTGTAACGTCTACCTGGAGAAAGAGAAGGCGATCCTAACTCAAAAAGCATTGTAAACCACAACTTCATGACCTGCGTGCATTAAGCATAAACGCGGACAGGTCACCATCTATTTCTCCCCCACGGAACTGACAAGTCCGGGACGCTTTTGCTGCAGCTCCCCAGAGAAAGCACGCCCATAGTCAGCAGCCTTTCCACGGAGGCGGCTTGCAGGATGACGGAGGGGAACGTACTGCTAAGCTTCGTTTACCAAAGTCGCTGGATTAGCCCACACTCCCAAACTGCGCCATAAGGTTACTAGAGAGGGCCAAAGGTGTCCAGGAAAGGCCCGCAGGCGCCCGGTGCTCAGCCCGGCCCAGAACTAGAGTCTGTTCTCCCCTTCCCCAGCCACACTGCGCTATCCCGGAGCCGGCCCAGCACACAATCCACGTCCATCCGCGGCCCGCAGAGACGCCGGGCGGCAGGAGCCGCTCCCCAGGTCGGGCACGGAGCCGTGCGTCTCACTGCGGCACCTCTAGAACGCGCCGCGAGTCCCCGGGTCCGGCCCAGATGCTTACCTTCCTCTTCTTGGAAATCTGCACCGCCATCTTGCGCCGCGCGCCACCGAAAGGAAAGGAAGTCGCTCGCGGGCGGAAGTGGGTATAAAGGACGCGGCGCGGAGCGACGACGCGACGCTGCGCGACCGCGACACTTGCAAGTGTTCATGGGAAATGAAGTCTTGCGTTCATAAAGGCGAAAAGAAGTGTAACCTAGCAACCTGTAGTGTAGGCGGAACAGGAAGTGCAAATCTAATTCTGGTCTGAAAAAAATCAGTGTACCCCAGCGTGGTGGAGCGCTCCTGCGATTCCAGCACTAGAGAAGTGGAGGCTGGAGGATCAGAAATTCAAGGTCATTCTCGCCTACACAGCGAGTTCGAACGAAGCCAGTTTGAGCTGCATGAGTCCCCAACTCAAAAATGAATAAAAACTTTGAACAGACTAACCGTGAGACAAGAGATGCAAACTACAGATATAAGCACACGCTACCAGAGCTTACCCAGCACGGAAACCTGTTGCTTACACCTTCACGACCACACTAATGAAAGCTTTCATTGAAATTCATTTAGGGAACCAGCCAGATGGCTCAGTAGGCAAAGGCGCTTGATTTCGGCCCCCTGCATCCAGAGGTCAAAGAGAACGGACTTCACAGTTGTCCTAGGACCTTTCCACGCATGTCCTCCCACCCCCACACTCCCCAACCCCCAACCCCTGGCACACACAAAAATACCAATAAAATTGAAAACAAATTAGCTTAGCCACCCTCGTCTCTAATCTGGAAATCCGTTTTCTCTGTTCTAAATGATAATAGGTTCTAGTATCATTTGTTCGAGGGTCTGTTCGCTCTTGCTTTTTTTTTTTTTTTTTGAGACTGGATTTCATCTGTTGCTGAGAATGACCTTGAATGATTCTCCTGCATCCACCTCCCAATCCGTGAGATTAGGCGTATACCCCATGCCTAGACTATATTTCTTTTCATTTACCAGTACCTCAACTACATAAAGTCCATTCAAATTTGTAACAAAAATCAGAGCAGTGGCTTGTGTGTTCAAATTCTTTTTTAAGTGTTTTTTTTTTGTTGTTGTTGTTGTTTGTTTGTTTGTTTTTGGGGTTTTTTTTCCCCCAGCC